>NW_013952661.1:353945-356797 GCF_001266775.1 Austrofundulus limnaeus
ATATATATATATATGTGGTAGCTAATTGCTACTTTACTGATAAGTCAGATTAAGTGCTCTTTAGCTTTATTTTAAACTATAGAACATGCAGTTTTACGAATACAGATCACTTGTGAGCTGTGGCAGGACGTATTTGTAATTCTGAGCCTCTCTAGAATGCAAATTAGGTGTGTACAATACTTTCCCATCTGGCAAAACTGACCCTAGTTCAGATTGTCATGACAAAACATGATGTCTGTTGCATTTGCCTGCAGTGTGAACGTGACATCTGAAAACAACTGCAATCTCCAAAAGTTCACAACTATTTAGGTGAACTTCATTTTATAAACTTTTTGTGTGTACCATTAACTAAATCTTGGATAAACTCCATGCAGTGCAATGAAATAAAACAGTCATAAAAAATGTAACATTCTAAAAAAATGTCATTTTATCATTTTTCTCTAAAGCAGAACTATGGTGTAATGAGTCTATAAATAAAACAGTGTGAAAATTCCTAAGGTCAACAACTTTCGCCTTAAATATTCTCACAACAGGTGCTTCATAAAGTAAATTGGAACAAAGCATTATTCAGTTTAAAATGAAAAATCTGACACTCAGTTTTGAGATTTAGAAACACAAAAGGCACAGCTTCCTGCAAAGAGTCTGTGTCTATAAATGATTTAACTTACTCAAAGGTCAGCTTCCACACATAAAGAACATTTAATCCAGAAGGGGAGTTATGACTCATGCTCATGGAGTTCAATGCAGTTGATTATATTCAGATGGTTATAGTAATAAGACATGAGGAATGTTTCATTGGATGGTACTGTTACTGCATTAAAGCCAAGAAGTGTAGGAACCAGAAATTTTTAATGATCCCATTTCCACACGCTATTCCTCTCTTTGGTTTAAGACTCCTCGGTGAGCCGGTTATGAAGCAGAAGATTTGAAATTATTGAGAAAAGAGGTGTTATTGAAATACCCCTTTATACAGGTCCAGTAGGGAGTCTGGTCTGGACTGAGCTGCCTTCCACACAAACCACAGCATGAAAAAATAAAACGGTGCCTCAGCCCCAGGGCAGGTTTCTGATTGTGTTAAAGCAAATATTTACTGACATTTATGTTTAGAGAGAGAGAGCAATAAAAAGAGATAGGACTGCTGGCCAAAACCAATAGATGGTCTCAGAGATTAGCAAGGTGGTTGGTAAATGGGGCTCAATCTCTTCCAGCATTTAATGATTTCCCATGTGTGCTTTAGCTGATATAAAGCAGGTCCAAAACTGAGGCATTGTTTTTTCTGCACACTGGTATTTATGTTTATTCAAGCTTTGTCATTAGAAAACAAGTTTTTAACCTTTGTTTAATTTTTTTTCTAATTGGTTTATGTATTTCATTTAAGATGCATTCCTTACATGTGACTAACTAAAGAGAGCACAGTATATTCGTGTGGAGAAACTGTTGAGTGTGATATACTTCTTAACACAAACACTGTCCAACAATGAAAAAAAAATTAGCACTTTTGTTGTTTGTTTTATTGTTTTGTGTCCACATTATGGTCCACAGTATTATGACCATTATGCAGATGAAAAAAAGAAGCAAATCATAGCCAAAAATTTCAGAAATTTTGAGAATAATTTAAGAAATTTTCAAGAAAAATAAAACAAGAAAATTCTCTGAGTTCCAATAGTTGTAAATTTGAGGAGGAAAAAACTCGGAAATTTCCATGATTAATTACAAAAATATAGTAGATTAATTTAGTTTGATTTACTTTAATTAACAGGACAGTGCATAACAATAACAGTACAACTGTAACATGCCAGAATTAGCCAAAGGCTAGTTTTCATCAGTAGTCCTGGTGGCCAGTTGTACAATGGCAGTATTGAAAACAAAGGTGGAATCGCTTGAGCCATTCGTAAAAACTTCATTTTTTTCTGATAACTATAAAAGTTCTTTATTGTAAATTTCCAACTTTACAATGATGAAAAATAGTAGTTTAAATATCAAAAATTGTTGCTTCCAAAGTGAGAAACTCTTCAAACACCCTCATTGTGTTCTTGTGTAGACAACTAAAACAAAACCTTTTAAAGGGCCGATATTATGTGTTTCTCAGGCATATATTTAAATACTATACCATAATAAAGTATATATGTCAACTTTAGCTGTTCTTAAAATGCTGTTTTTATGTTTAAATAGAAAATAAACATCTTCTCATCACTTCCTCTTCTAAATGCCTTGAAATTGGCCTGTCTAAGAACCTCCTTCTGCTTCTGTTCCATCCAGTTCGGTGGGGGGGTGTTCGCATGCGGGGCAAGTAGGGGTCTCTGCGGATGAGTGGGCGTGTCACAACGAATGGCGATTCTAAAGCGACAAACCTGATTTGATGGACTTTTTTAAAGGGACACACCTGACTGGACAAGCAAAAAAAGGGCGTTACTGTACGACACCACTTTTTCTGGAGACCCCTACTTGGGTCACATTTCTCCAGGTTAACCTTAGTGTTGGAGTCAGGGTCAGGCTGTATAGAGGTCAAGCAGGGTCTAAGGCAGGGGTGTCAAACTCCAGTCCTCGAGGGCCGCTATCCTGCATGTTTTAGAGGTTTTCCAGCTCCAACACACCTGATTCAGTGATTGAATAAACTCTTCAAATTGGGCAGAAGCCTGTTAATCACCCAGCGATCAAAATCAGGTGTGTTGGAGCAAGAAAACCTCTAAAACATGCAGGATAGCGGCCCTCGAGGACAGGAGTTTGACACCCCTGGTCTAAGGATACCGTCATGTAGGCCTCGTAGCCCAGTGTTTATGGTTTAGACATGCCCACTTTGATTCCGCAGGTAATCCCTTCTCACGCTGGGGGCTCGTGCATGCGCGCACGGG
>NW_013952661.1:356807-358414 GCF_001266775.1 Austrofundulus limnaeus
GGGGGGGGGGTGCGCGTGCGCTATGATGCAGTTTACTTGGCATCTGAAAATACATTTCCTCAAAGGTATTTTTAATCTGAGAGGGCGGGGCAAGATGGCGGAGGAGTGAGGAGAGAGACGTGTGTCGCGTGGCTCCCGCTCCGACTTGTTCTGTTTGTGGTTCTATACTAAATGTCCTTGCTCTTTTGAACATTTGGTCTGTCCAGACTCGACCCCTGAGTGATTCTTGCCTGGAAGAGTAGAAGAATGGCAACAAACTCGAGGAAAGCCAAACATTCTAGCTCGACGGCTGTTAGGCCTGACGCCGCCTCGGAGCAGACTGCAGCTAAAACCGGACTTTCGGGGTCCTCCTCTCCCTCCCGCAGTGAGGCGGACGCACTCTCCTTGAAGTCTGACATTCTTGCCGCTATAAAAACCGATCTCTCAGCTGTGATCAAATCCGAAATAAAAGTGGCTTTGTCTGAAGAGTTTACTCTTATTAAAGGAGAGCTTCAAGCGGTGAGGGCTGAAGTAGCAAACGGCACGATGCTACTGCGCGCAGACCTGGACCACGTGAAACAGAGCGTTAAAGAGGATGGAGGACGGCTTGTCAAACTGGTCCGAAGAGGTTGTTTCTCTGCGCAACACCGTGTT
Source organism: Austrofundulus limnaeus (assembly GCF_001266775.1). NCBI lineage: Eukaryota > Metazoa > Chordata > Actinopteri > Cyprinodontiformes > Rivulidae > Austrofundulus > Austrofundulus limnaeus. The sequence goes on from NW_013952661.1 coordinate 357,441, forward strand.
GGAATTGAAAGAAGAAGTCGGGCTCAAAAAGAAGTGTGACGATATGGARGGGCGCATGAGAAGGTGCAATGTGCGGATTATTGGAGTTCCTGAAATGCCAGAATCCAGCTCCACTTCAGCAGTGGCTAAACTGCTAGCAGAGGTTCTACAGTTGGATTAAGAGCCACTAGTGGACCGAGCCCATCGCTCTCCAGGTGGAAACAGCTCAGGCGATAAGCCGCGGATCATTGTTGCTAAGCTACACTATTATCAAGAATGTGTGGAAATACCGTGTCGGGCTCGGAGTCGTGGTCCTCTTCGTTTTAAAGAGACACCGATCATCATCACATCTGACTACACGGCGGCTGTGGCCAAGGCTCGAGCAGCGTTTACGGAGGTGAGGAGGCTTCTTTGCAACCGACGTGATGTTCGCCATGGCCTGCTTTTTCCTGCATGGCTCCGCATCTTTCATGGGGAGGAAAATAAGGAATTCCTGGATGCCAATAAAGCAATGGAGTACATTAAAAAGAGGATCATCTCAGCGACGGACAACGAGGACCGGCGTTGACCGCAGGTCCAACCCTCATCGATCCTTTATGACTGTCAGGTTGTAATGAACCTTCTAACTTTATGTCCCGTGTTATATCTTGATTTAATTTTAGACATTATTTTCAGGGACAACATTCCTCTTTTTGTTCTATATACGAGAGTTTCACAGTGGGTCTGTCCGGATTTTGGTTAGTGATTTATTTATCACTGCTGCAAGGAGCATAAACAGTAATAATACTTTAAAGTAAGGGAACCCCTTTCTTTATTTTTTTTGGTTATTGTTATTTAGTTGTGGCGGGAGTCCAGACAGGGAGTTTAGCCCTCCAGTATAAGCACAAATGTGTGGATTTTTTGTTTGTTGGGTTCTCCGTTTTCTTTTTAGGAGAAAGGGGTGGGACTATACCGGATCTATTTGTTTTGAGAATGTCTTTTTCAGGTTATTTTTT
>NW_013952661.1:359278-361092 GCF_001266775.1 Austrofundulus limnaeus
TGATGTTAATCGGACTCCTGGGATGCCACTCAGCACTGTTTGGGAGTCATTAAAGGCTTACCTGAGAGGTCAAATTATCTCTTACTGTGCAAATAAAAAGAAAAAAAAACATTGAATGGCTAAAATCGCTGACAGATCAGATTCTACAATTAGACAGGGAATGCTGCCATGCTTTTACACAAGACTTACTTAAGAAACGTACATTACTCCAAACAGAGTTTAACATCTTATCTACACAACAGGCCGAATATTTAATATCCAAATCTAGGTATGGCTACTATGAGCATGGTGAGAGAGCTGGACGCCTTCTTGCAAAGCAGCTACGGCAGCGCTCAGCTAAACAGGATATCTCATCAATAAATGATAAGCATGGTGTAAGATGTTGTGAGAATGCAGGAATTAATCTGTGTTTCAGCAAATTTTACCGGTCTCTGTATACCTCCGAAGCCTCACCTAACTCTACTGAATTGGATGATTTTTTAAAGATATTAAAATCCCTTCACTGAGTTCTGACCTATCTAACGAGTTAGAAAGAGATTTCTCTTTGGCTGAGATAAACTCTGCAATTAAAAACATGCAAAATGGAAAATCTCCAGGACCAGATGGTTTYCCGGCAGAATTCTTTAAGAAATTTTCGGATCTACTTTCTCCCCAGTTATTATCAATTTTTGAGGAATACTTAGCCACACAATTATTGCCACTGTCTATGTGTCAGGCGGTAATTTCCTTGCTTTTAAAGAAGGATAAAGACCCCTTGATATCGCCCAATATCGCTTTTAAATACTGATGTAAAAATTCTTACAAAATGTTGGCAAAACGAGTCTAACAGATTATCCCCGCAATTGTTGCACCTGACCAGACCCGTTTTATTAAAAATCGTCAATCCTTATTTAATATCAGGTGGTTGTTTAATGTGCTGTATACTCCTGCTCCACAATTGCAATGAAATTTTAATCTCGCTGGACGCCGAGAAAGCGTTTGACCGGGTGGAGTGGAACTATCTTTTTAAGRCCTTGGAGATGTTTAACTTCGGCCCTAAATTTGTTTCATGGGTGAAGCTGATATATAGCTTGCCAATGGCAGCAGTACGCACTAACAGTAATCTATCCAGCTATTTTGAATTGGAACGTGGTACGAGGCAGGGGTGCCCACTCTCGCCACTCTTATTCGCAATAGCGATTGAACCACTCGMAGTGGCYTTACGGAACAACCCTAAGATTAAAGGTATTAATTGGTTTGGCACTGAACATAAAGTTTCCTTATACGCTGATTGTTTTAGGTAATTAGGACTGTATGAGGTTGTTTTTGGAGATTAGCTGGAACACTTCATCCACACAGACACTCCGATCAGAGAGCGAGGCTGGACACAATGATACAGTTTTTTGGAGTTTATTTAACTCTCCAGTCTTTTACAGCATGAAGTTCCATTTATGAGTTGCCTATTCGTCACAACCAATATTAACTGTCTTTTATCTGTCTGTCTGGTATCTGAAATAAAAGAAAAAGGCTAAATAAGAAYATGCTAACATGTAGCTTAGCTTACACTTAATATTACAAGAAGGCAGAACCTCAGACATGAAATAAACACTTCTTGGACTGTCTCAAATTAGCGCCAAAATCGTGACCTCATTTGCATATGAAAAGAAATAATTAGCGCTCATTAACGGTTCATTAAACTCACCTTTGTCACAAACGCAGACAGGCATCCATGATAAAAAGAACAAGAACTGCCTTGCTCAGCTCTTTGGCTGTGTCTCAATTCATGGGCTGGGTCCTCATGAGGACCCAGCCTAGCTGGGCCACGGAGGCCACAT
>NW_013952661.1:362221-368310 GCF_001266775.1 Austrofundulus limnaeus
ATTAAGACTTTTTTCTTGTATGACTTTATTCTCGTAATGTTATGATTTTATTCTTATAATACTTTATTCTCGTAATGTTATGATTTTATTCTTATAATACTTTATTTTCATAACTTGTAGTTGCATTTTCTTTTATTTAACATCTTATTGCAGCATAAATTTCATCAGCTAAGTTGCTAAACTAACTTTTAAAAAACAAATCCTTCGGTCCGTGGTGAATTTCCAAACTGCGCTGACACATTAAAAAAATAAAAACACCACCGTCTTCATTTCTCAGTTCATTTTGCTGCCCGCGCATTGAATCCTGGGATATCCTCGGCTGGTGAGGATACATGGATGCATCCTCGGATTTCGACAGGAAGTAGGACGCATTCCGCGGCCGCGGGATGAGGAGCCTTCGAATTGGGACTGTCCTCCGCGCGGGGCAATGACGTATGCGGCCGACAAATGCGCACTCATGAGGACCCAGCCCCTGAATTGAGACACAGCCCCAATATATCCAAGGAACCCTTAGCTGTCTAACCAAATGCCTGATGTAAAAATACTAATTAGCTGTCCAACAAGATGCCTGATGTAAAATACAAATTAAAGTCTTAAACAGGCCTGAACAAAACACAATGCAGAAATACTGGGGAATTTACAACAGCTGCCCCCAGAATAGCCTTGCTATTATGTAGTCTATTAAATTCCCTAAGGTGCAAGTGAAGTCCCTGTACTTGGTCCATCATCAGGTGGAATGGCCGGTAGCTGGACCAGACGTGATACCGGCCGCAAGTAGGTCTTTTCTCAATCCGAATCTCGGCTGACCGGATCCGACCATCTGCACTCTCGATCACCTTGACAACCTTCCCGATGGGCCACTGTGCTCTCGGAAGCTGGGGATGTTGATCAGTTGTCATGATCGTTGGATCATGACAACCGTGCTCTGCATGAGGTCATCAGTAGGCCGCCTCCACTTCTGCCTGACTTGCAAGGACGGAAGGTAATGCCACAGGAACTGCACCCAGAAGTGGTCCACCATCATCTGACAGTGGCGCCAGCGTCTTCTTGTGAGGGTGTCAGGAGCGTAAGACACTTGGGGTAAGGAGGCATCCCGCCGCCCCATCAACAACATATTTGGCGTCACTGGATCAGGATCAGCTATGTCTGATGAAACATAACCTAAGGGCTTGGMGTTGAGAATGCCCTCAACCTCAATCAGAAGTGTGAGAAGGACATCTTCATGAAGGGACTGTGTGCCAGCAACCACCTGAAGAGCTTTCTTGACCGACTGTATCTCCCGCTCCCATGCCCCACCATAGTGAGGCGCTGCTGGTGGGTTGAACTGGAACTTAATCTGGTGTTTGGCAAGCTTCTCCTGTAGTTCTGGAACCATAGCCGCAATTGCCTCCTTTAACTCTCTCTCGGCTCCTCTGAAATTAGTCCCTTGGTCTGAGAGCATCTCAGCAGGAGTTCCTCTTCGCGCTATGAACCTTCTCAGCGCCAAGAGAAAGGAATCTGCATCAAGACCTGCCAGTAGATCTAGATGGGCACAGCGTGTTGTGAGGCACATGAAGATCACTCCCCATCGCTTCTCATTTCGGCVTCCAATTTTGATGATATATGGACCAAAACAGTCCACTCCTGTGGAGTTGAATGGAGGCTTCAAGAATCTCAGACGTGCTGGAGGTAGGTCTGCCATCATAGGTACTGTAGGCTTCCCTCTCCATTTGGTGCACTCAGAACATGTTCATTGATATTTCTTTACTGCTTGTCTCCCCCGTAGAATCCAATATTGCCGCCTGAGCTCTGCAAAGACTCTGTCGGGACCCGGGTGGAGCAAACGAGCATCAATGTCTTTGATCAGGAGTCTGGTGATTGCATGGCTGGAGTCGAGCACAACAGGGTGGATGTCAGTGGGGCCAGCATCCATATGTCTAAGTCGACCTCCAACTCGGATAAGGCCAGACTCCGTGTCCATCTCTGGAGCGAGTGAGCTCAGCTTGCTGCTAGGGGACACTGGCTTACCAGCCTTTAGGCATTTGACTTCTTCAGGAAAACTTTCTGCCTGGCTGGATTTCAACAGGTATACTTCRCTCTGAGGCAGACCAAGAATAGGTGCAGGCAGGTTAGCAGCTGCCCCATGAAGCAACTGGTGTGTTGCTTCTACCTGGTCTGTCCAGCTGTTGAACTGTGAGACATCAGGCAGTGGATCTGGGGRATGTGTTTGCATAAGGCCACAGAATATGGTCTGTTTGAGTTCAGAGGGATCTGCTGCATTAGCGTAGTCTGGAGCTGAAGGCCATTTGTTTGATGGCATGCGGAGGAAGGTTGGACCTTGGATCCATCRATTTGGCATGGCAAGCTCAGCCAGAGTTTTACCTCTTGTTAAGTCATCGGCARGGTTGCTGGTAGTGTCCACATACCGCCATGTGTACGAGGCAGTCAGCTCCTGGATCTCTGAGACTCTGGTCCCAACAAAAACCTTGAACCTGCAAGATTCGGATGTCAGCCAGGTCAAGACTGTGGTTGAGTCAGTCCAAAGGTAAGTCTCTCTGATATTAAGAGTAAGCTCTCGATGGATGAGGGAGGAAAGCTGCGCTCCTGTTAGCGCTACACAGAGCTCCAGACTTGGCATTGATTGTTGGCGCTTTGGGGCTACTCTCGACCTAGCCATGACGAAAGAGATGTGGACTGCATCGTTGACCGTGGCAAGATAAGCAACAGAGCCATATGCCTGTTCTGATGCGTCACAGAAGACATGAAGGATGTACTCTGTACCTTCTGTAGCAGCTTCCAGTGGAGCATATGTTCTGGGRATTGATACTCTTGCCAAATCAGGAAGTTCTCTCCTCCAGCTTGACCATACCTCAATGATATCTGGAGGGAGGTTAGGGTCATCCCAGTTCCTCTTCTTTGCCCACAACCGTTGCACAATGACTTTGGCTCTCGTCGTGTATGGGATGATGATCCCAAGTGGGTCATATTGCCTGGCAAGCACCTTGTACACGTAGCRCATGGTGAGTGTTTGGCTCTCTCAAAGCTTGACTCGGAAGCCAAGTTGGTCAGTTGGACAATGCCACCGTAGGCCTAGTGCCGGCTCTTGTGGGTCAGGGCTTTTTTCTGCCAGCCATTGCTCTGCACTCTCAGAGCAAGCAGTAGGAGGCAGATGGGTAATGACCTCTGGAATGCTGCTTGCCCATTGCCGAATCTCAAATCCACCTAAAGCGAGGAACTGCCTAAGCTTGTCRATGAGAACCTTTGCTGCCTCCAGTGTTGAGAGGCTCTGCAGGCAGTTGTCCACATAAAAACACTGTTCAGTGGACTGCAGAATGTCTTCATTGCCTTCAACATGGTCTTTAACATGTTTTTGAAGAACAAATGTAGCGCAGCAAGGGCTGCTGGTTGTCCCAAATGGAAGGACACACCACTGATAGACCTCAGGTTGCTGTTCCCGTTGCAGGTTTCTCCAGACAAATCTCAGTAGTGGCTGGTCATCAGGCAGGAGACGAACCTGATGGAACATTGCTCGTATATCCCTACTGATGGCTACTGCATACTGGCGAAAACGCAGGAGAACACAGATGAGCAATGGACCCAGGGTTGGGCCTGCAAGGAGCTGTTCATTAAGTGAGAGGCCATTGTGAACAAAGGAGCAGTCCCATACAAGACGGGCCTTGCTGTTATGGTGAATGAGGTGGCGAGGTATGAACCATGACTCGTTGGATGCTTTTACCTCATCTTCACTGAGCTTGACAACACATCCTCCACTGATGAGATTCTGGATCTCTGTCTTGTATTGTTTAGCTAGGATTGAGTCTTTCTGTGGTCGCCTCTCTGATCTACGAAGAAGGGGCATGACTGCTTCAGGTGTGGACTTGAGTGGTGGTGCACCTTTAATGCGAAGTAGTGGCGTGACGTAGCGGAGTGTATCTCCCACTTTGACTCTTTCTGTGTGTGTTTCAAGGATGTTGATAGCTTCTTGGTCCAGCCGGGAGCGAACTGCTAGCTTCTCGTTTCGAAAGGGGAGGACATCAAGCTGCCAAAGACGTTAAACATGTTGGTAGAGGTCATCTGGTGCTGGTGTGAAGGACGTAAAATAACAGGAAGCAGCAGCAGAATCCATACTGTCTGGACCCTGAAGTGCCCAACCAAGGCTTGTGTGGATTGCTGTTGGGCTGCCCTTTGGACCGAATCTCACTGGCTCTTTTGCTGTGATCAAGTGTGTGCAGTCAGCACCAATTAATAGCAATGGCTGCACTTCACTAAAGTCTGGGATTGGAAGACCCCGTAGATGGTGGTAACGTCTCTGTAATGCAGTTGTAGGGTATGACTGTTCTGCTAAAGCTAGCTGGCCTGCTGTATAGGCATCTTTAATGTAGTGGYGCTCCTTAGAGTGCTCTAGTGGGGCTACATAGAAAGAAACAGACTCACCAGCCAGATGGGCCACGTCTTGGCGAATGGTGCGCAGAGTGAGGGTCTCTGCTTTACCTTTAAGGCCCAGACGTTGGGCAGCTGCTGGTAGGATTATTGTCCTTTCAGCCCCATCATCCAGGATGGCATAGGTCTTCAGTGACCTCCGGCCATGAGTTATTAGGATGGGCACCACCTTGAGATACACTTTTCCTCCTTGCTTAGAGGTGCTGAGTGTGGCTTGGTCTCGTGGTGTGATGAGGTAGACACGTGAGTCTGACTTGGCCACATCATGTAGAACTCTCAGATGAATCTCCTGACACTCACTGCAGGGTTTCTTTAAAGTGCAGGCTTCAGGTTGGTGGCTGGTCCTCCCACAGTTATGACAGCGCTTACCACGTTCAAGCCATCTCCTGACTTCTTCTGGTGAGTGCTGTACAATAGCAGAGCACTGGGATAGATAGTGCTCTGTGCTCTTACAGAAGAGACATAGCTTCTTAWATCTTTGTGACTTGGAATCAGAGCGGGCTGCCTCTGCAGGAAGACTGTTATCAGCTTTGGGTTTATCAGAGCCGTGATAGACATTAACAGATTGTGCTCGAGGCTTTGGAGCTGGAGCATGTCTTTCTCTCCTGGAGACAGGCAACTCTTCAGGGCGATGGCGCTGTGCCATTTTTGCAGAGAGTCTTTGAGCTTCTGAAATAGCGATTAGAAGTATATTAAATATACACCAACAAAACACAGGAATACACACCCAACATCTGTCTGCTTGCCTGAAAAATAAATGGATAAATAAATAGAGGGCATATATAAAAAATATACACATACACATACATATATAAAAATATACATACATACATGCCTACATTCATAAATATTGTCCGTATACACACATAGACATATATACACACTCGGAGACCTGTCAGAACCCCCCGGATCAGAGCACCTGTTTGTGAGCGGTTGTGAACATGTGTGTATATATACAAGATTTCTCCAATGGAATATTTAATAGTGACTGTGGAGGACCGAGACCCAACCCCCAAGACACGAGGCAGACATAGGGAAGACCAAAGCCCAAGGGCCCGAGAGGAATCCCGAGCGCAGAGCCCCAAGGGGCACCTGCACAGGAAGATCCACCCACCCACCCCCCAGATAAGACCATAGGGGAGAATTGGGAGAGTCCTCCCAGTGACCACACGCACAGTCCCCGGGGCCAGCAGCGACAAACTCATGGGCCCCACCGGCACCCGCCATACCAAAGCAGATCCAGGAAAGGGCACAGAGGTCCGGGCCCCCAGGGCTCACCCCCTCCAGGCCAAAGCCCGACAGGCCCAGAGGCCCCAAACCCCAACAGGCAGTCACCAGGTCAGGCTGGCACACACCCTAGCGCCCAGCCCCAGACCCCGGGAACCCCCAGCACGCCGGCGGCCAGCCGCACACCCCACCGGGGGGCTGAGTAGCAGCGGGCCCCCAGATAAACCAGCAGTAGGGGCAGCCCAGACCGCAGCCTGACAAATACCCAAACAYACACAATCGCACCATCCCACCCTCATCCTCACCCCCACTCAGTCAAAGACATACAAGGATGCCACATTCCACTCATACCCCCGATACTATACCCCCCAGGTCCAGGACATGTACTCACCCCCTAATGGAGGCCGCACACACCCGAACACAGGAGGTAGACCCAATCATTC
>NW_013952661.1:368918-370718 GCF_001266775.1 Austrofundulus limnaeus
AACCCAAAACCCTAAGTGTCTATATGCAAACCTTGGGGGATGGGCACAGGCACTGGAGGCAAGAGTGGTGCCATCTGGCCACCTATAGCCATGAGTGCCCACCATGAGTTTCTATATGTGAATTTCATGAAAATGTTACGAGTGAATGTCTAAGATGTACAATAAAATTTAATCTAATGTGACTTTTGTGTCTTAAAGTATTATTGGTTCTGATAAGACAAGGACTCAAACGATTTTGGGTACATTTATTGTGAGACTGATTACAATAAAGTTATAGGTTTTTGTCTCTTTCCTGGGTTAATCCTTGACCAAATTAAGAGTGTGGTGCCTCGAGGGAAGATAATTTGCGTATTTAAATAATTCACAAATTATCCATTTTAGAATATACCCAAAACTTAAAACATTAAAACCAGGTTAGATTACAGCTCCCTTCTACAAACATAGCTACAAACATAGCTTTTAAAATACTGTCAGTTTTTTAATGTTACCTTGTAAATAATTACTTGTTTTCTAAAACTGTTCAACTTTATCTTTATCTCATCTTAGCTTAAAATTATCCTAATTAATTTTCCAAAGTTAATCTTGTTGATTTTAAAACTAAACAGTTATCTTACTCCCATTTAGAACAACTTAGATAAACAATCCATTTGATTTCTAATTTTAACCTAGAGTTTTACTGAAAAAGAAAATAACTGTGAATTTTAAAGTATGTGTGAACACCATGCTTTAAACAGCAAGAAGCAGAAACGTGTGTACATTTATCTACCTTTGGAGTTTGAAATCAAAAAGTATCAAAGATATTAATCAAATGATGGACATTTGATTGATTAAAGTGATATGCAAATTTCAAACCTGGAAGCTAGTTAATGTATCCATAAGCTAGAGACAGGGTGGACGCACCACTGACTCTGAAAGTGTGAATGTGTTGTTTGTGTTGCTATTTTGCTAAGAAAAGGCCAAAATTTTAAATGAGAAATAAAACAGAGAACTGTTTTTGATTTTAATGCATGCTAATCGAATTAAAGTTGACATTTGAGGTCGTAATCGGGCTGAAAAATAGACTCTGGTACGATGCTCCTTCCTTGCACCGACATGATGCTCTGAAAGCACAACCACAGTAATTTAATTTTTATTCCTCCCACTGTAATTACGAAACCCAAAACATAATTATCACACAAAAGTCTTTGGATCCTCTTGAACACAAACAGGCTTGTCTGTTTTGATGTGTCGAAGAGTCAGAGGTGGTGGTGGGGTTCTGCGACTTTTTGTAGAACTTGGTTTAGTTCCTGGGGCTGGAAGATGAGAGTTAGCTGGATTTGGGTGTGGCGTTTGTTTGATATTAATCTTGCCAGGTTCTTTCATGTTTTTAGTAAAATCCAGGAGGGGGCTTTCCACTTGCTGTCCTGTTGGGGTCTCAGAGTCCAAGAGATCCTCTGTTTTGTGATGCTGATTCTGCAGGCTGAAGTAACTCCTCTCTCTCTGGTTCTGATTCTGAAACAGTCTCCTTATCAGTAACTGGCACGCTGTGTTCCACTGATATCTCAGTTTTCTCCAGCAGACGTCAGCTGTTGTGGTTTTTCCTGTTGTTTGTTTCCAGCCAGAAATTGGAACCTCTCAGCTCCTCCTTTTGCTGTGGGAACGGGCCCACTGAGGAACACATCCATGTTGAAATTTTTAACTGCATTCAGCAGCAGAATAAAATATTTCTTCTGTATTTCTGACTGTCGGTTCATAACTTCATCACTTCCTGTATGAACGATGAGTGTCTTCAAAGTTGGATACTCAGCTGCTATTTGCAGA
>NW_013952661.1:370777-372325 GCF_001266775.1 Austrofundulus limnaeus
CCTCTGATCTCATTCATCATTTTATCTGTAATGATCAGCATTTCTTGATTTTTGAACTTCTTTGGCTCTTTGGACTTGCTTTGGCTTTGAGTTGGATCTGGATCTGGTCTCAGATCCCTCACTGAGATCAGATAGGGAACTTTGATCAGACTCTCCAGTTTCTTCCAGTGGTGTGAATCTGTTTTGAAGAAAGACTGCTTCATTTCTCTGGCTGTTATCAGGTGTTTTGATTACAGCCTGTTGCTTTCTTCTCCTTGCTGGAGGAGAAAAAGCATTTCTCTGTAATTCTGGTCATTCAATGTCATCTAAGAGCTGAATCCTTCCTGAGAGATTTTTTGATCTGGCACAAAGAGAGTTCCATACAGTTTTACACTCAGAAGCATCTTCCATCTCCTCTCCATGTTAATCTCTCATCTTAACCTTTAGGAGAAGCTGGCAGAAATCCTCTTTGGAAAAGTAAGGAGGCATCATGAAACTTTTCTGTACTCACTCTCAGCAGATGATGTTTCAAAAATCTTGTCAGGTTCTTCAACAGCCAAAAATAAAAATTCATTGTTCTTTGCTTATTCAAGATCATCCATCACAATCATCACCAGCGTAYCTCTGTTGTTAAAACAATTTACCATAAAAAGGTTATTTTCATCCAGCTGGAGTCACGGTCCTGAGCAGCCCAGTCCTTGCTCACTCATATCAGTCCACCATGTGGCCTTGGTTCGTCGATCTCCTAGTAGTCTCTGCGACAACGCCAAACTGTTATGGCAATATTTATTTAATAAAGACACTGAATCTGTCCAAGAATGAAGGTACTCCGTGAGATTATCAGCTGAGTTTTATTGCAACAACAGGAAACACAGAGAACAACCTGGCCTGTCTCTGTACCTCTGCTTCTCTCTGTCACTGTCTCTCCACACTCCTGTTTCCACTGTTGAACACTGTCCACTCCACACTACTCACTGTCTCTCGAGAGGCCACATATATATATTAACAAACACCATTATGTCATCTTAGCAAGATTTGATACAAGGTCAATGGAAAACACAAAAATAAACACAAGTGATATGTAAGAATGACTGTTGTTAGCAAATCTTGTTCTGACTTTAATCGTTCTATCTGCAGATGAACAGCATGTCATGAAAATCTAGGTCATTAAAGGATGTCATGAATTACTTGCTTAAACATAAAAGTATTAGTTCCATTACACACACTTTTCCTGAAGATAGAAGAGTTTGTTCAATCTGACGTGGCATGTTGGTGCGAACCCTTTGTACGAACAAAAGTAAGAGAAATTTAGGATAAGAAAACGAACATGTTCTTGCATGAGGCGCAATGTCATAATTCCATCTCTAATCCACCTTATTACCCCAAACAGTAGTAACAACAGTAACTAGAAGCACTCGGAGAGTGCAAACCTCCGACAAGACCAATTTCCCCCATCCTGCAATGGACTATTTCGCGGATACCACCATCTTTGCCTAACGCAAATCATCATTGTCCAGTTTGGGGGCAGATTTCTGTTCTGTATTCTAAGCTATAGACCTTCATGAAGCT
>NW_013952661.1:372606-380072 GCF_001266775.1 Austrofundulus limnaeus
AAACATATATTCATATTTTAAATTTTTTTTTCAAAAAATATATTTATAAGGTTCTACTAATCTTATATAGCTGGGAAATATTTAAATAAGCACAAAGCTTGGGACACAAGAGGATAAAACTGGTGGGGCACAGCCCCCCCGTGGCCACCCCCACTTATTGTGCCCCTGGTGACTGACAGGTGATGCTCCACAGTGAAATGACGTGCTGGAGTACTGCGCATATCTGTTAGATCTAGCTGTGAGACTTTTCAAATTCGTCTTCTGATTTAAACAGCTGATTTGTTGTCAGGCTGAGCTTTATAGGAGAAGTTTTCTGTTTGAAGCCACTCGGCCCCGTTAGAGCCGCTGCACTGTGCTGGATGCCAGAGCAGAGCAGCGCAAATCAGCTGTGTGGTACGATCGACCCGTGCTGAGGAAAGGTAGAGAAGTCATTTGAAATGGCATAGTTTAGAGCACAATGAATCCAGACAAAACATCAGAGCCCCAGAACCTGTCGCTCCTTGATGTCGCGCGTGCCCTGCGCAGATGAATCGCGCGAGTCAGACTGGTGGTTCAATCCAGCCTGTGGGCCGGTTTACGGACTGAACCACTGGCCCAGACGCAGGTCAGAGGGCCGGTGGTTCAGGGACTGAAGTGAACCACCGTGTGCAGACGACGGGCGGGGGACCGGTGGTTCAGCTCGTGGGCCGGTACCAGTTTCGGCTCAGTTGTGCCTGCATCTTCTCTGTTATTCATGTAACCTAACAACACGTTCCTGAAGTTCTGTGCAGGGCTGGGGGAGCTCGCAACTTCTGGCTGATTCGCTCGACTTAAAGAAATAATCCTGTGTCTGCATCGTGACACGAAACATCACCAAAATTTAATGGTGTGTTACGTGTGCTAGTATGAACTTGTGATGTAAATATCATGACAATCCATCCACGCATTTTTGAGTTATGCTGTCCACAGACAGACGGCCGGACGGCCGGCCGGCCGACCGACCGACCGACCGACCGAACGACCGACCGACCGACCAAAAACATTACCTCCTCTGCGGAGGTAATAATAATAAATGCTGATATGTGCAGCAGAGACCAGATGCTCAGTTACAGCAAAACTGTTGTATAATAGATTACTTCAAATAGTAAAGACTGATGAGCAATAAAATAGCCAAAGAGCCATCTAAGGTCAAATAGATTTTTGCCACTTTATTCAGTCAGCAACCCAAAAAACAAACGTTGCTGAACAAAAAACTACAGCACACAACCGTACATTGAATAAACTTTGAAAATGGGAATTAATTTTAAAAGATCAACACGTGTGTATAATTCATCAAGCAACTTCTTTGTGCATTAAACTTGACCATTATGCCTCTGTATTTGTACTGACAAAATTCCCAGTCTTTAGTTTAATGTGACACAGGAAAAGTTCCACTTTGTTATCAGTACACAAAAATGCCTTGTACTCTTCATTCCAACACTAACCTCAGATTTACACTGTGTCCACTCCACCATGGCACAAACTCTGCAGTAAAAACAAACTCTCTACAGTCAATGAGAGAATTTACATCACATCCACAGGGCGGCGGTGTGTGCACAGCTATCCTGTAAAATCAATCCAGGTCTATTTTCATTCTACAAAGATCACACTACAGCAACAGCAAAATGAATGAGTACAGCATTTCTACTTTCAAAAAATTCACTAAAGACAGACTACATTTTCTCAAAGTCCTAGCAATACTAATAAGTATACACTGAACAAAAACATAAATACAACCATTTTGTTTATGCTCCCTTTTTTCATTACTTGAACTCAAAGATCTAAAACATTTTCTGTATGCTCAAAATAACCATTTTTCTCTAAAACTGTTTACAAATCTGTCTAAATCTGTGGGGAGTTCTCCTTTGCAGAGATAATCCATCCCACCTTGCAAGTGTGGCATATCAAGATGCTGATTAGACAGCATGATTATTGCACAGGTGTGCCTTAGGCTGGCCACAATAAAAGACCACCCAACCTGGAAAAAAGCAGGTAAAGGTAGTGGATGGATGGATGGATGGATGGATGGATGGATGGATGGATGGATGGATGGATGGGCACCACATACAAGTCTGGCATACTTGGGTCATTTCCTGTTTTCACATGAATGAAGTTGTTTCTAGAAATGGCGTTGTGTTGTTGAAAACGGTTGTTCTGAAAAATCAATCAATATTCTTGTTTGGACCGGACTAAAGATTTAGAGCTTATTATCCAGTTTGAGAGCCTTGGAGAAATTACATTGACTTGCTGTATTTACTGTACACTTTACACTGTATTTACAATATATTTTATGTGATTAGTGGGGAGGGATTTTACTTTTTTATATGACTTTAACAAAATTGTTTTTCATTAGTTTTGTTTTAAATATGTTTTCCTTAAGCAGATTCCACATCTGGTAGTTCCTCCTGCTCTTTTAACTCTTTTTCTGTCTTTTATACTTTTGGGATCCACTGTTTGTTTGGAGTGTTTTGATGCTGACCCCTGCATTAAGCCAGTTTGCTGTTTGGAGACCACTTTAAAATGCAGGTTTTGAAGCAAACAAATTGTAAGGTGAACTTGAGGCTGTTTTCATAGGTAAGTTAGTGAAATGTGGTGTGAGTTGTGTGCCAGATGAATGAGCCAAAACATCCCCTCCAGTCTGTGGGTGGCTGAAAGAGTCAAGAAGCAACTTTAATTTCTGAGGAAGCTGCTAGGGAGAATTCTGATACGGATGCTGGTCCCTCCTGCTTTATGGTTAGCTCTCTTCTGCCAAATCTAAAACCCAAGGTAAGGCTCAGATGGAAAACAATAGACATGCCAATACACCAAAAGTATTTTAGTGTATTTAAATGTATTCTGAACTGTTTATTTTATGTTGCTCAAGCCCCGTCTAGGGACTAGCATTACAAATCAATACGCTACAAATGTTTTAGTGCATGGTATTTGTTATTATTTATGTCTGTCCCTAAAAAATGAGAGCATTTATGTTCTCTTTCTTTAAGCATTCACAACTTGCTCATAAAAATATAGGCTGTTCAGGTACATTTTCTAATGTTTTTATCAGCATTGTTGTTGTGAATATCCCCAGAGAAGGAGACTCCTGTCTTAAATGTTATCTGTTGTCCTTTTTCAACAACTATTTAAGCTGTCAGAAGCTTAAGTCACGAAGAGGGAAGGTGGGAGACAGGAACCAAAGGCAGCTAAAGAGCTCGCTCACTGGTCAGTGTTTCTCTTATAAACATCTACCTCTGTCTGTGCTTACATCTGGATTTTTGTTTCTGGTGTAAAACAGGTCAGATCTGGTGACAAAAAGCAGGAAAGACTGCTATACTTTCCTCAACAGGCTGGTGTTGTTGTGATTGTGTTAGCAAGTCCTAACACTAAATAAACTCAAATGATCAGCTCTCTAATTCACACAGAGAAAACTTCAACATAAGTGAGAGTGATAGAAATCAGCCTCGCCTCGTTTATAGTCCTTGTGCGTGTCAGCTGCCACTCTGCCCTCTGATGTAACGGCTCCTCTAAAGCCAGTCTGAAGAGATTAAAGAGACCGTCATATGCCTTTGATCAGCAAACAGCCTCAAAAGGGACAAGACACTCCACTTTCCCACAAGTAATTATCTGAAGTGAGCCACCAGGACAACGACAAAGCCACACTACAAGACATCTCTCCAGCACATACTCACCATTTGCTGTCATAGATATATCATTACAAGGTCAGTGTGCTCGGCTGTAGATACTGAGCTGCGAGGAAAAAATTCCACACGTCAATGTGATCTAAAATAAATATATTTTAGAGCATAAGCTTTAGAGTGGATTTTTAACTATGAAGCTTAACTTTAAAATGACCAAAGAGGTTATGGGAACTTCTTTTACCACATGACACAGGAAGACTCTTCCTTTTAAGCTGCTTTGGGATTTCTTAAGAAACAAAAATAGACCCGTACATAAGCTCAGTATATTGTTAGGAGATTTAAAAGGTTGTTCTGATTTTAGCATCGGAGAAAAATGGGCAAAGGGGAGATTTGTTGACCATAACAAACTGACTTCTGCAGATTTTGCTTGCATGTAACAGTACATTATTTGTGCATTTGTTGTTGCCTGTTAGTTTTTATTTATAAAAGCCAGAAGATAGCAGATCTGATTTAGGCCAACATTTAAAAATGTGAATTATTAGACAAAAGGGAGTCCTAAAAGAGGTAAAGATGGAACTTAAAATTTGAGTTTTTTTCTGACACTGAAAACAAAACAATGCATCTGCCCTTTTTCTTTTTTATTTGCTTTGCTTCTTATGCATTTCTGAAAGGGCTGCCCTCTTAAATAATCACTTTGCAGAATAAATCCCATTTGCCTTGTTTGGATTGGCTCAGGGAGGATTTAGGGGGAGATGATGATCAAAAATGGACTGTCAGTAGAGAACAGAGGCTGGTGGAAAAGTACATGTTGTGTCACATCTGTTAAGGAGCAGCAGCCTAACGTCTGTCTGCTCGGATTGAGAAAAATCTGTTCAAAGGAAATGATAAAAAGTGAGATGCTGCCACCTTTTCTTTGTGGGTAGTTTAAAAGGAACAGTCCAGGTTTTTTTCATATTAACCATTGCCTTAACTGCAGTTTCGTTCTACATTGCATCCCTGATTTATTTGAATGACAAAAAAGAGAATTCTGATTCTTAATAATACTGACACTTTATGACCTGTACAGTTTTTCAATGTCAAACATGTCTTTTGTGATTGTCTTTTCATAAAATTGCTGAGATTACATTTTGTATTTCTTCTCCTAATAACCCTGTCTTTTTTTACATTTCAGTTTTATGTCCTGTTGGCTGACCTTATTATAAAAATGACAAAAACTCACTATATGTTGACAGTATTCCCATTCTTTGTTATGATGTGTGGTGGAGGAGCGAACCCAGTTCCAGGCGAAGAGTTAAGTTGTTAGAAGTAAAAGATTTATTAAACAAGATTAAATCAAAAGCTGTCGAGGCAGYAAACAAATATAAACTCACGGAGACCATGAAGAACATCAAACAGTAGGTAAAGAAACCAAACAATGAACCAGCGATGAGATGAAGAACTGAACCAGAATATATACTAACAGAGGAAATGAGAAACGAGTGGCAGCTGGAGAGGGAACTGATTACAAACAAGTGACAGGTGAGAATAATTACAATGACCTAGATAACAGACTGAGGCAGGATGAGTGGAAATGACACTGAGGAGACACACGAGGGCGACATGAACAAAACAACAGACAAAACACATTCTCGACAGTCTTCTTTTGATAGCAGTTTTTGGACATGGTGCACAATTGATTATTAACATATTATAAAACTGAAATGGGACTGCTCCTGATACAACAGTGGTTACAACGACTATAAGTTGAAAACGTTTCCTTTCTGTGTGAACTTCATGTGTTTCTGGTTCATATGTGAGTTATCTCCAGAGATTCTGGTTTCTCCCCCAAAAACATTCAGAACTCTGAAATGTCACCAAATGTTAGTGAGAGAGTAAAATAGTTGTCTGTCTCTATGTGGCCCTGTAATGAACAGGTGACCTTTCCAGGATGTACTCTGCCTCGCTACCCTGTATCCTACCTGCAGCTCCCAGTGACCAAGTGTAGGTAAAGAATCAGAACGTTTAAATAATTTCTTTTCATTTTTAAGGACTGGTCCACCCTGTATTTGTTCTCATTTTAGGCTAATCTGTTCTCATAAGGGGCAGAAAGTTTATTTATTTTTTACCAACTCTAAATCCATGGGGTGCCAAAGTATAAAATAAAATGTTTAATGTCACTAACACATTTTCATGATTTAGCTAACTCTGAGTTTAAAATCCTGGTTTAAAACTTTCCATTAACATTTTATTGTTATTTAGCTCACTGCTCATACATTTTATGTTAAATAGTTTATGTTAATATTAAATCTAAATGTAAAAGTTAAATCATAAATGTTGCAGCTAAATCATAGAGCTTACGTTTAAGAATTTCGTAATAGAATACAACCTTCACTATTGCAAGATCTTTGTTTTGACATCATCCTGCAAAAAAGCCCAGCAGGGCTAAGACCCAAGGGAGGATTTTTGTTGATGCAATTTTCTAAATCTCACTGTTTATTTACATATATTCACATATGAAATTAAATAGTTTTGACCCAACAGTCAACAACTATATATTAAATATAAAAAAAAAACAATGTCAGAAGCTTACATGAAACCTGCCAACATCAATGAGACACATATTAATATTCACAAACAACTGTGGAGTGAACCAATCCTTGGGGGGTCTGGGGGCATGTCCCCCCAGAAGATTTTTTTTAAAAATCTACTCAAAACTATGCATTTTCCAGTCAACTGAAGAGTATTTTACTAAATTGGATTAATAAAACAACCTAAAACCAGCTTATCAAGGTAAAATGGTGAAAGCTAGTCTTTAACTTGAGCTGTACCTGAAAATCAGATTTAAAAACTGCAGTATGTTTATTTTTTACCTGAATGTTACATTATGGAGTTTTGCTGTTTCAGTTCATCATTCATGAAGTGAGCCTATCATATAAATGTACTTTATTTGTCATATGTTCCCATGCAATGATATCTGTGCTCTGCATTTGACCTATCACATGTGAGAAACACCGAAGTGGAGCAGCAGTTACAGAACAAATCACCTTTCTATAAGAAACAGCCCAGTTTCAAATACAAATAAAGTGGGCATAAAGTAGGCTAAATAACTTTGTCATTTCTAGCCACACTCTAGCAAACATGTGGCATACCTTTTAGAAAAAAAATCTGCTTAAATGAAATTGTAATAGGAATCACTCCTAGCCCAGCTAAAGCAATATGATCATCCATCATGTTTATTAGTAGCTTGAAATATATATTAAAGGAGACATATCATGCTGAATGCACTTTTTTTGCATTTATAAACTAATTTTTGTGCAATTATAGTGTCTAGGAGTGTAGAAAACTTTAATCTATTCTGTCCAGTTACTGCAAAGATATTTTTATATTTTTTATGGGTCAAATTTTTCAGTTTGTTCAAAATCTGCTGTTGCTTATTTCGGTTCATTGCTTATTTTGTCACACTATTTTCTTCAGAACTACCATTTATGGTAACGTATTTCTGGCCAACTGGATTTCATTTTCCGCCATTTTTTTCCTCGCTGTGTGATTTTATAGTTCATAGCGTCATGCCGAATATGCAAGTTCAGAAGTCAAAATGTGCGGTTCTGGGGTGTGTAAACCCACATTATTATCTACATAGACTACCGGCGTCAGAGCAGAGATTCTTCAAAGTGCCTGGTTAAGTTTTATTTTTCAAGGAAATGGACCCACAACAGGGCGGAAAGTGCTTGCGGACAACACAGGATGAATGTTACAACAACAAGGGTGAGTTATGAACTGTAAATGTGTTCTGTCTAATTTAGCTGTTTCTACCATCTGTGTCGGAATATAAGGGGAGAAAGAACAGCTGTGTTT
>NW_013952661.1:382453-390016 GCF_001266775.1 Austrofundulus limnaeus
TACATTTCAAACTAACAGTCAAGCACAAAAATCAATTTATTTAAAATAATTTCACATCTGTACAATGAGTGTGAGTATTTAGTTGTTCAATTAAAAATACGTTATTGATCACAAAGGTAAATTATATAATATAATAGTAGTTCAAATGCATGTATTTTAGTTTAGCTATGCTTCCCAGTGTAGGTAAGGACATAGAATGTGTGAATAAATAACACACCATTGTGACACATTCGTTTGAAGACGTGGTTCTGCAGGTTTGTCATTCTGAGTGTCTTGCACTGGGTCAGACTGGCTCGTACATGTAAGGCTGGATTGACAAGTCTACCGTTGTTGACATCCTTAATTCTTTCTAATATGCACCTTCATATACATTCATTTTTGTACTGTACTTTACGGTGTATATAAATAAGCACATGTGTTTATGTATATGTGTATATGTGCATTGGTACATTACTATGTATCACGTGTATATTGTGGGGTTTTGTTTGTTATCTTTTATTAATCTTTCATTATTCTTCTCAGCCTCTCTTGTATTAAGCTGCAGTAATGTGCAAATTTCCAGACTGTGGGATCAATAAAGTTTTATCTTATCTTATTTTATCTTAAAAACAGTTTTTAGTCGGTAGATAACTGTTTTTTGCTATGAAACTACAAATATGGCCGAACGGGGTGGAGTCGAATGCTCAGCGACCTGGAGGGGGCGGGCTGTGAAATATCTCATTTTTATTTAAAGAGACTGCACTAAAACAGCTTGCTCTGAGGCGCAACTCAGAACAGGGGTAAAGCAAGGAAAGCAAGGAGTCTGTGGAGCAACAAAAACGAGGAATTAAGACCAAAGCGTTGCAGTTTTATTTTAAATAGACCATAAGTGAATGATTTAGACGTGAAAAAGAAGGATTTAAAAGCATGATATGATACCTTTAAAAGTCCCACAGTAGGCTAGTAGGTCTACTGTAATGTTAACCAGGTGTTGCTACAGTCCAGAGACAAACATGCAGTATTAAGGGTGCAGCTTAAAACAACAGTCAGCTTCATGAAAACAACAATATTCCTCCATGAAAAAAACTGGTTTCCTTCAAATATAATGGTCTCTCCAACTTTTACTCTTCCTCTCTTTATATTTCTAAACTCCTTCCAAACAATCCATACAGCTAAATGTGTGTTCTGTAAGGGCTGGGTATTGTTAAAAACCTCACAATTTAATTCAATTATAATTCTTTGGGTCACAATTCAATTCTGTTTTGATTCAGTTTAATTTAATTCAATATTTCTTTGAATGATTTGATATCAATTTCCTAATAATAAGTACACAAATAATTCATTAGATTCCCTGTGTGTCACAATCAATATTTATTTTCTTGCTATTTAAACAGAAATTATAGCTACATTAACATTTTTACAGAAATAAAATATCTGCAAATAAAGCAGTAGAACAATAATACAGTCTTTAAAGAGCTCCATAGTTTGTGGATTCATTTAGTGGATAGCTCATTTTTTAAACTCAAAACAAAATGTTCAAACAACTCTGTGTAAATTTGAAAATTGCAGATTTTCACGTGAGAATCTATAATCTTAGGGAGAAAACTTTCCTTTTAGGAGGAGGAAGGAAACATGAACCCCCTCCTACAGCCACATCACCCCTATTCTCTACAAGCTTCACTGGTTACCTGTCAAATTTCGTATTGAGTTCAAAATTCTTCTGTACACATTTAAAGCCATTCACAATATTGCCCCACCATATCCGTCTGATCTCCTCCACGTTGCCACTTCTTCCCACTCCCTTCGATCTGTCTCACTGTTCCTCTGGCCCGCCTTTCCACCATGGGGAACAGAGCCTTCAGCTGCTCTGCTTCCCGGCTCTGGAACTCACTGCCCTCTGAAATAAGGAACTTGGACTCTCTTCCTCTTTTTAAAGCCAGCTTAAAGTCTCACCTCTTCAGGATCGCTTACCACAGCTGATTTTAAGTTTAAGTTTTGTTGTTTGATTTTTTACTGTTTTTAATGAGTATTTTGTTTTTATGTGTAAAATGTATTCATTTTATGTTTTACTCTGTTGCTTGTTCGGTGTCCTTAAGTGTCAGAAAGGCGTCACCAAACAAAATGTATTATTATTATTTATTATGAATGTCAAACAAAAACATGGACTCACCTTGACTGTAGTCTTGCTCATACAAATTTAGATATTTCAACAGTTACTAGTTACAACTGTTACTAGATTTCACAAACAAAGCCTTATAATTAAACTATGAACACCTTGTTTTACATACAGAACAATGATACAACAATATGTTTATTTTAAACTCACCAGGTGAGGCTGTGCAGGTAGAGAACTTGCAGTTAGCAGCAGCTTGAAGCCAAAGTTTCTTAAACTTATCCAGAAGGTCCAGGAGAAGTTCATATTATTATTAATTCAACTTGAATGGTACAGATTTAGCTAACCTCACAGCTGATGAGTCGGCTCGGGACATGTCCGCTCGCTTCAGCTTCATTCTAACTCCGGCAGAAGTGGTGGGTTGAGTGGGTGGAGTTTAAACACAATCTCTATGGGTTTTTCTTATCAGCCGGATCACACACCGGCTGACCGGTGAGGAGCAGAGCCAGCTGCTCCAAACTGTGTTTATTTTTTTCTCCCTCTCGGTTTTAATTAACATATATACGGTCGGTCAGATATTTTTTGGCTTGTTGTGGGAAAGGTTGGTTATTTTTGCACACTTTGTTGCATGGTTGGTTATTTTTGCACACTTTGCTGCATGCATTTGGAGACCTTTCTGCATTTTTTGCAGCTCCTCAGCATGTTTTGTCCAGTGCTTCCTACAGCTCTCCAACTCTGCTCCGACCAGCTTGAATGGCAATATTTATAACTTTTGGTTAAAAGGGGAGGGGCTGGCCGGGCCGCCGAGGAGTGCTGAGAGATTTCATTGGATTAGCTCGATGTTGTTCAAGAAAATCAACCAATGGACTGTTGCGGTCGACAAAAAATACTTATTTATTTTTTTGGTTCATGACAGGCCTCCCTGGCCCAAAATCACCAACGGCCCACCGGCCAAGTGCCCGCTATGCCCAATGGCCAGTCCAGCACTGCCTGAAGGTCATCGGTGCCTGTCGCAGTGGCAACCAAAAGTTCCGCTGATGGACACTAGCGTTGATGAGGCCGTCAAGCTGAAGAAGGAGGCTTTCCGGACTTGGCTTTCCCGGAGGACTCCTGAAGCAGCTGAAAGTACAGGGTGGCAAAGAGGGTTGCAGCTTCTGTGACTGTGGATGCAAAATCTTTGACATGGGTGGAATTCAGGGAGGCCATGGAGAAGGACTTTCGATTGGCCTCGAGGAGGTTCTGGCAAACTGCTTGACGACTCAGAAAAGGAAAGTGTTCCCTGTCCCTGGCTGTACTTGGCTTGGGTGGGGAACTGCTGACCAGGACTGAGGATATCATTGGGCGGTGGAAGGAACACTTTGAGGATCTCCAGAATCCACCCTCCATGTTCACCTTTGAGGAGGCAGAGTCTGAAGACTCGGGGAAGACGAGTCCATTACCATGGCAGAGGTCACCGAGGTAGTCAAAAAGCTCCCTGGYGGCAGGGTGCCAAGGGTGGATTAGATTCGCCCAGGAGATGCTGAAGGCTTTGGATGTTGTAGGGCTGTCAAGATTGTCACGTCTCTTCAACATCGCATTGGAGGACTGGGACAGCTCCTGTGGAGTGGCAGACTGGGGTGGTGGTTCCCATTTTTAAAAAAGGGGACTGGAGAGTGTGTTCTAACTATTGTGCGTTCACACTTCTTGCTCTCCCCGGGAAAGTTTACTCCAGTGTATTGGAAGGGGGGCTCCAATCGATTGTCGAACCTGGGATTCAAGAGGAGCAGTATGGCTTTTGTCCTGGGCGTGGAACAGTGGACCAGATCTTTATCCTTGCAGAGTTGCTAAGGGGGTCATGGGAGTTTGCCTCTCTGGTCTACATGTGTTTTGTGGACTTGGAGAAGGCTTATGACCATATTCATCGGGAAATTCTGTGGGGGTGCTGCAGGAGTATGGAGTTTCTGGGTTTCTAATAAGAGCAATCCAGTCCCTATATGACCAAAGCAGGAGCTGTGTTTGCATTCTTGACACAAATTCAAGTGCAGGTTGGTCTCCGCCAGGGCTGTCCATTGTCTCCGATCTTGTTTTTAGTGTGTATGGACAGGATCTCAAGGCGCAGTCGTGGAGAGGAGGGTGTCTGGTTTGGGCACCACAGGGTCTCGCCTCTCCTGTATGCGGATGATGTGGTTTTGCTCGTATCTTCAGTCCAAGACCTTCGGCATGCTCTGGGGCACATCGCAGCTGAGTGTGAAGTGGCTGGGAGAAAAGTCAGTTCCTCTAAGTCTGAGGCCATGGTTCTCTATTCAGTTCAGTTTATTTATACAGTATAGCGCCAAGTCACAACATACGTTGTCTCAGGGCACTGTACATAAAAAAGAACAATCTAAAGAAGAAGCCAGCAGACCGCATTGAATCACTTCATCACAGTCGCCCATCCTGAGCAAACAGTGGAGAGGAAAAACTCCCTATTAACAGGAAGAAACCTCCAGCAGACCCAGGCTCAGGACAGGCGGCCATCTGCCTCGACAGGCTGGGTTTGGGGGACAGGAAACAGACACAGGCAAACACTGAAGAACTGGTCCAGGTGCACCATCTTCTGAAAAAGAGACAAAGAAAAAAACATGTTATTGATAGAAACAATTACAACTAGAACTGCAACGCAGTTATGACCGGGATCCAAGCCCGTGTATACATGTCCACCTTGGCCCATGTCGTCCTGAGCACATTGTTGACATATGCATTACAGAGTTGTAACATGAAGAGTTTACACAAGGTCTACTTGAGACCCTAATATCTTAGGTTTGTTTTAGGGTCAGGAAAATACCTGTGAGGTTAGCCTTAGTGTTTGTGGTCAGGGCTTGGAAATAAAATTACCAAAAAATGAATGGAAGTCAATGGGCAGGCCCCACAAGGATATAAAAACAAGTTTGTGCATGTGTGTGTGTGTGGTCTTGTTTTTCCTGCATTGTGGGGCCCATGTTTAAGGAAAATGCAGCATCGTGGGGACCGGGTGCTCCTTTGGGCCCCACAACTTCGGAGGCTGATTTTGGGTGTGGGGGTTGGGTTTAGGGCCAAGGTGTGAATTGAGTTTAGGTTAGTTTTGGGGTCAGGAAGGTACCTGTGAGGTTAGCCTTAGGGTTGGTGGTCAGGGTTAGGATATAAAATTACCAAAAAATGAATGGAAGTCAATGGATGGGCCCCGCAAGGATATAAAAACAAGTTTGTGGTGTGTGTGTGTGTGTGTGTGTGTGTGTGTGTGTGTGTGTGTGNCCGCAAGGATATAAAAACAAGTTTGTGGTGTGTGTGTGTGTGTGTGTGTGTGTGTGTGTGTGTGTGTGTGTGTGTGTGTGTGTGTGTGTGTGTGTGTGCGTGGTGTTAGGGTGTTGATTGCAGTTGGGGGTTGATTTGCATTTTAAAGGCTCTCTCTGTGTGTGGATGTGTGTCTGTGTGTGGTAGTGAAGTGTTGGGAGGTTGCTTACTGTTTGGCAAGTCTCAAAGACTGCCTGTACCAAAAAATTCATTAAAAATCACTAGGTTGTTCTAAAAATCTGAAATTAATCCCCAATGACAACATATGGCTCTTGTGTACGAACATTTTTTTTCAAGTCTATAGAGTTAAAAGCTTTTGTTAGAAAAAAATATTGACTTGTACAAGCTGCATAACAATAAATAAAAAATATATATTAAATGCAAATAACTATATGGATTCAAACAAACTTTAAATGTTTTGTCCAAATTAGCCTGGAAATCATCTCTGGTCATTTTTGTTGTGATTGGAAAAATGTTCCTCACTTCCTAATCATTAGCTTCTTAGACAAATTTCTCGTCAACAAATGCAGAAACTAAATAAAATCCCAGAAGTTTGAGTATCAGAACTGTTTGTTACATTTCACAGACTTTATTTTATGAATGATAACTCTGTAGGTCAAACGTATGATTTTTAATATTTTTGAAAGGCTGTTATATACAAGCCCCTTCCACTTTTACCAATCATTACCATATTGTACAAACTCACTCAGTTTGTCGTCATTAGTAACTGTAATAAATTTCATGTCAATTGGTATTACTGTTTATGTGATATAAACATGATGTATTTATGGCGCCCCCTAGAGTTTGGTTGATATGAAGCTTTGAATAAATTCTCAGAAATATTAATTGGATATAAGATATGAGTTTGGTGTTAATATCTGTTAACATACATAAATGACTGTCATTTWTGTTAATGCTAACAAGCTAGCTTTGTATAAAAATAAACAAAACTTGGTTATGCAAAAACCAAACAACTTTTCCTGAACATCTTTTGTAGAGCCACTTCACTAGGTGTTACATGGGAAGTTTCACGCTTAATGGAGTTGCGTCTTTGGAGGAGATGATTTTTAAAGTTTTTTCATATTATGCCAATTTGCATAAATAACATTACATTTTTTAAACAAACATATATTTTATCAAAAATACTGTACAAATGAACAATTAAGGTGCCACAATGATTTTAATGATCGAGCTAAGTATACAGGAGTTACAAATAAAAATATTTCACTTATCACACTAGTGCCACCTATTGGTGGACTCAATCATTTTTTTAGTATTGTATAGAAGATACTATGCTTTGTTTTCGCTGTGAAAAACTTCTCAAAATCTCTGAGGGTTTAGGCTCCATAAATGATTATATGAAAATTTTCATTTATGAAAGTATAGGCCACGCCCACTTTATTTGTGCATAATGATCTTGCTAATTTAGGTTCAAATTAAGGGTCTGTAGGTCCATGCAAAATTGTATGAATATCCGATAAGACATTTTTGCGTGAAAATTGTTTGTGGTTTATAGCACCTCCTATGCCTCAATAATAGTAAAATTTGGTTCACCAACTTAGAACTGACTCCTGTTCTATTTAAATAAGTTTCATCTTATTATATACTACTGTTTTGAAGATATAGCAAAATTTCTGTTTAGCTAGCTTGCCTAAGCTATTTGCCTAGGCATAACTACCCACATTTTAAAATTTTTATACTTGTCCTTGAAGACTTAGAATCAACATACTAAGTCAATATAGGACGGTGAGTTTCGTGGTGATCGGACTTTAAATCTTTAAAATAAATCCAAAAGTAGTTTTTGCAAATTCTGTTCTATAGAAAAAAATATTTAGGCAGAAATAGGCGTGGCCTATACCATGTGACTCAGTGGTGTCCAGGGATCATTTCGCTAAAAGTCAAAATTTTTGTGGCTTATGTTTTAGAAGCCAGAAGACCTAATGCTAAGACCTTGATTATGGTGCCCCCTATAGGTTGACATGTCTGATTATTTTTCTCCTCCATACACGTAACCCCTATTTAATGACACTGGTAAAATCTTCTTCACAGCTATTGCGGTTTGGGCTCCAGTATGACTTTTACCGACAGAAGAAAAATAATAATAATAAAAAACGGAATTCCGCTGGAGACATGGAAATGCTGCTGCTTTGCAGCTGCGTTACCCTGCTTCCGCGGGCTTGGAC
>NW_013952661.1:390100-405171 GCF_001266775.1 Austrofundulus limnaeus
TGGAGACATGGAAACGCTGCTGCTTTGCAGCTGTGTTACCCTGCTTCCTCAGGCTTGGACCCCTAATAAAAAACGGAACAGATACAATAGGGTTCCATGCTCCGCTGGAGACATGGAAACGCTACTGCTTTGCAGCTGCGTTACCCTGCTTCCACGGGCTTGGACCCCTAATAACTAGAACTGCAAAGCAGTTATGACCGGGGTCCAAGCCTATGTATACATGTCCACCTTGGCCCATGTCATCTTGAGCACATCGTTGACGTGTGCATCACAGAGTTGTAATATGAGGAGTTTACATAATGTCTACTTAAGATCCTAATATCTTAACTAGATTTAGGTCTCAGAAAAATGTCACTCCATATCCAAATGTCCTCTGTTGCCATCTGTTCCATCTTTTTACTGGGAGCTCCAKTGTTAACATTCATAAATCATGACTCATCTTAATCACTCTAACCTGAAAAATATGTTGTATCTAACTGCTTCAAATTTATTAAAAAGGAGAGCACAAAACCTTACCCCAGTTTTTAAATTGAGCTTGCTGATATGTCAAATAAAACTGGAGTTATAATAGTGTATAAAACTTCTTTTTTCTAAAAAAAATATTTCTGATGTACAAGGCAACACAGCAGTCCTGCGTAAAAACTGCAATCCACCATTAATCTTGTCTTGTCCACTCTTGTTTTTGTCAAGAGGTAAAAAATATACAGGAGGAAGAAAATGAAGATGCGAAAACTGTATGAAGTTTGTTGGTGATGGAGAGACAGCAATTGCATGAAAAAGTAATTATATTTGAGAGATTTGTAATATTTAGCATGTTGTGGACTGAACAAAATGACACCAGCTCTTTAGTTTTTTACCAAAACTACATTAGATAGATGCTTTCTATTTGGTTTTTTTAAATACATTTTAAAAGAAGAAAAGTCTAGCTTTAGCAGATTTTGTGTTTATTTATTCGCAAATATTCAAAACTACTAAACAAGGAGTGAAATATGTTGATTACATCATGCTAGTGGTTTGCTAAACACTTCATTTGTGTTTTTTTATTCTCAAATCCATCAGCATTTTTTTTTGGAAAACCTGTAAGACAAGTTGCTGAGAAAAAAAAATGGTAAATATAAATTTTCAGTGAATTTGGTGTGAACTATATAAGGTAATTTTCCTGTTCATATGAAAATGGTCTGCCTTATCTTAAAGTGTAAAATTAATAATAAATGTTCAAATTCACTGTATATTTTAGTTTTATAATGTCACCCTCACTGGCTGGAAACCACCACTTCAATAAACTCAAAGTAGCCCATGAGCCACCAGTTGTTAATTACTGTTGTACAGTGGTGGACAGTAGTGGAGTACATTTACAACGTAATTAAATACATTTTTGAGTATCTTTACTTTACTTGAGTAATTATTTTTGGGGAACTTTTGACTTTTACTCCACTACATTTCAAAGGCAAATATTGTACCTTTGTACCACTACCTTTCTAGGAAGCTTTTAGCTACTTGTTACTTTTGGTTCAGCATAGCTTTGTAATCAGCTGTTGCTGTTTTTCTTTCTTGAGATGCAATTGGCCAGACTATGTTCCTCGTGGGGAACCAATCACAGTTGTAGCTCCCAAATAGAATATATTCAGAATTACATCATCTCCATTAACGGTCGCGAGCTGAGCTCCAACCTACATTTCAAACAAATGGTATATAGACTGAACTTATGGAGCACTTTATCAAATCCCTTGGGACCTCCAAGCACTTTACACATTCACACTCACCAATTCACACACTGGTGATAAGCTACATTGTAGCCACAGCTACCCTGGGGCACACTGACAGAAGCAAGGCTGCCATGCACTGGCGCCACCGGACCCTCTGATCCCCATAGGCAAGGCAAGTGAAGTGTCTTGCCCAACGACACAACAACAGAACCCAGCAATGGAGACAATTGAAGAGAATAGAGAAATCAGCATACCCATGATCATATCTCAGCTTTATGTTCGAGACTTTAGGACTGAGAAATAGTTCCTATCAATTTAAACGCCTTCTGGGTTCACCACGGATAAACTACATTTGTGCATTTAAGAACACACCACTCACTTTATTGTTTTTTATACTGAAGTCTTTACAGATGGTGTAGAACTTGTAGCAGAGTGGTTCTACAACCCCTGGCAAAAATTATGGTATCACCGGCCTTGGAGGATGCTTATTCAGTTGTTTAATCTTGTAGAAAAAAAAAGCAGATCACGGACATGACACAAAACTAAAGTCATTTCAAATGGCAACTTTCTGACTTTAAGAAACACTAAAAGAAATCAAGAAAAAGTTGCAGCAGTCAGTAACAGTTACCTTTTTGGGCCAAGCAGAGGGGAAAAAAAAATATGGAATCACTCAATCCTGAGGAGAAAATGATGGAATCATGAAAAACAAACAAACAAAAAACACCACACCACTAGTATTTTGTTGAACCACCTCTTGTTTTTCTACCAGCTTGAAGTTTCTGAGGCATGGACTTAATGAGTGACAAACAGAACTCTTCATCAGTCTGGCTCCAACTTTCTCTGATTGCTGTTGCCAGATCAGCTTTGCAGGTTGGAGCCTTGTCATGGACCATTTTCTTCAACTTCCACCAATGATTTTCAATTGGATTGAGATCCGGACTATTTGCAGGCCATGACATTGACTTTCTGTGTCTTTTTTCAAGGAATGTTTTCACAGTTGTTGCTCTATGGCAGGATGCATTATCATCTTGAAAAATGATTTCATCATCCCTGTGGTGGCAGGATTTACCAAGAATACAGAAACACGTTGGAATAAACGCACAGAAAGTCTGCATGTATGGTCGTCAAATGATTTAATTTGAGCAACATCAGAGCAGAAGTCAATCAGAGAAGTCTGTCAAGTTGTGGCTGGCTCGTCAGCTCAGAGCAGCCGATAATATAACATCCTGTGACATGCTTACAACCAATCACAGTTCGCCAACTGTGAACCATCTAACCATTGACAGGGCTGTCAGCCTGGAAACACCTTATCAAAATAAAAGAGGTCATGCATTGCTGGAGTCTTGAAGTCTGGGCAGATACTGTAGATTAAAACAGCCGAAACTAGTTATCATGAGATATGATTACTGGACATTGTCAAGGTAGAACAGATATACATAATTGTTCCATAACAATCCCTCCTCTTGAGTAAACAATACTCAAATCAAAACAAAAGGAATAATTATTAAACGTCCAAACACAAATGCATTACTCAACAACAAATACAATGTAAAAATAAGGGAAAAATATTGCAAGTTAAATGATGACCAAAAACATATACATTCAATCAATGTAAGACACAACAGGAAAAAGGCATAAATGACAAATGAAACATCATTACACATCAGAAGAATCGATGAAGAAAAACATGTCGAAATTTAAAAAACTTAAAAGTCCAAACCTCAGACAAGGTATCACAACACAAGTTCTGCCTCCCAGTGAATTAGTAGTGACATGTAGCACTTATGTGCCATCAGAATCTTATCTTGGATAATGTGTTAACTTAATAACAACTAGTTGTCAATAAATGAACCTTAAGTAATGCAAATTAGGACAAGGCGAGTTGAAGAAATGCTGAAGGAATTAACTTCTAGCAAAGCGATTGGACAAGTTCAAAAGCAAATCATAAATGAAGACAACAAAACTTCATGGATAAATGTGGAAATGCCATTAAAATATGCAAAATTCAGTTTCCACCCCATTCAGGTAAACTTTATTCTGCCCCAAACAATCCAAAATCATAAAAACAAAAATCAACCCTAAAAATACCAGAGCAGACATTAAGTAAACTCTGCAACCCCACAAAAGTAAACAGCTAAAAAAAACATAAAATGAAAAATTCAAAATCACTTTAGTCAAAAACCACAGAGCCCATAAGGCATGAACTCAAAATGTATGGATTACTGGCATGAGCTGGCTTGTGCAATGAAAAGAAAAACAAACAAAAAAAAGTTTAACAAAAACAACAAACAAAAGCTAAATCTAAGGTCTAAATAAATTAAACTAAAAGAAATAGCACCCCCCTCCTCTTGTTACACCTAAGCTAAGCCTTAAAGTAAGCCTAGATCTAGTCCTTCTGTGATGACATAGATGTTGTTAGACAGCAAAGTCTCATTTCCCGGACTTCAACAACAAACCCAGACGGGTGAATTCTCCCTCAAATATGTCTTTGTGGCGTACCAGGCTCGAGGTAGCAGAATACCCCCTCCCCAGCTTACCACAAACGCAGAAAGGAACAAACAAAAATGTGACTGTCGTGGGAGGAGCCTCTCTGAGACTCAGCTGACAATCACCTAAATTTTACCAGGAAGCTGCACGGAAGGACAAAACACTAGAAAATCATAAACCAAATAAACAAAACAAACCACAAAATTAAAATAACACAAAAACCCAAACATCCAGAAGTGTGTAATTGTTTTAAAATTATGTTATGAGATGGGCCTCAGAAATGGACCAGGGGTAACCCTGATACCGCCCAGGAGGGGGAGCTAAATACCAACCCAGCTACCTAGGGCATCAAAACAATCCCTGAGAAAAACCAGGAAATTCCAAACATTGCACGAATATAATTACACTTCAGGCAAAACAGTGAAATATTTAAAATGCATACTAATAAGCCAGTCAGAAGAGCACAAAGTTAGTCCAATATTTCAGATTGGGGCAGTTTATACTGAATTGTTTCATGGTGGCAGAAAAAAACGCAAACAGTGTGGTGAAAAGCACTCTCACCCAGCTAATTTAGCCTGGGTGTGAAAAACAGTTCTGTTCTCTTTATTTCATTAAGGCAGAGGGTGTGTGATCAGAAACCACACCCAAACAAAGAGTCAAAAGGTGTAGCATTTCAGAAACCTCGCCCAGAGAGAGCAGCCGCAACACGGCCTGCTCAAAGGTGGAACGTGATGATGTGGGAGGGATGGGCCCGCCCCCCAAAAAAGGACCCCCCAGGAAACGCCCGTTGGAAAGGCTAGCACGAGGTGGCACACAGCTGATTCCAGGTGGAAATGGAGAACCCCCGGTGAGAACAGCATTCGCCCTGCAGAAAAACTCACACGAACACCCAGTGAGAAAAACAATATTTAGAAAAAATTCAAAAACACTCATTTCAGACAGACAGTTCGTGTGTGAAAATGATGATGAATAAATTATACAATTGTAGATTATGAATAATATTACTCAAAAACACATCAGTTCTCCATCTTATCTTCATATGCAGCGGGTAAAATGAATACTGAACAAGTCAACATTTTTCTCAGTAAATATATGACTAGAGGTGCTAATGACATGAAATTTTCACCAGATGTTGGTAACAACCCATGATCAATACATACAAAGAAATCAAACCATAAATGTCCAGAAATAAAGTTATTTGTAATAATGTGGATTGGCACAGAGAAAAAGTATTGAACACAATTACTGAATTACTGATGCCCCCCTCACACACATTACAATGCTTCTGATGCTCATTGCTTAACATTAGACAGAATAAACCAACACACCTGTGGTGCACCACCTGTGTACTACAAAACTGATCTGTGTTCTATGAAACTAGTTGATTGTCAAACTGTAGTCCTGGTGAGTTTAAAGAGCTGCTACAGTACATAGCATAATGCAGGTGAACATCATATAGGTGTGATTGAGTACACATTATTGCACCTCAGCAGAAACATTTACTTTGTTGTTGATGAAGTGTGAAGAGGCAGGTTTTGATCAGTGAATACAAAATGCAAAAATATTACATGCTAGTGCTACAACTTTGCCTGATTTTTTTATATGTACAAAAACTGGGCCGGTCTTGGCCATTAAACTCCCGGGCTGAAAAGTTTCCCCACTCCGCCCCTGGTCACGTGCCCCATCACCTGACTGTTGTTGGGGCCCTGATTCACCTCTTTTCCTCACAGGAACCTTTAAATTGAGCATTGATACAAAATGCTGTCTAGACAGTGTTTACACNCTCCTCTCGCGTGCACGAGCAGCTGGATAGAACAGGTGGAAATTTACGCAGCTCATTTACGCACTTTTCCTGAAGATAGAAGTGTTTGTTGAATCTGACATGACATGTTTGTACGAACCCTTTGTACGAACAAAAGTAAGAGAAATTTAGGATAAAAATACGAACATGTTCTTGCATGAGGCCCATTGTGATTAAAATGACAATATTGCCCAAATTACTTTATCTATTTCAGAGCATGCCAGTGTTCCCCACCAAGACTTTCGTTACGAATTTAAATAGTGAATTGTCRTCCTTTATTTGGAATAAAAAACATCCACGGATAGGCAGTAAGAGGTTACAGTTACCCCATGGTCTTGGTGGCTTGTCACTCCCCAACTTTTTACTTACTACTGGGCGGCTAACATTAGAGCCATACTGTACTGGTTGAGAGACGACAATCCTGTTCCTGCTTGGGTAAATCTAGAGAGGAAATCAGTCACTGCGAGCCCTCTCTCTGCTTTACTTTGCTCCCGGTTACCGTTTAATCAACCTATCTCAACTTATACTTCTAATCCGGTTGTAAGTCACACTAAAAATCTGGAATCGGTGCAGGAGGTTGTTTAAAAGTACAGAATTATTATTGTCTGCTCCAGTGTCAAATAACCATATGTTTGCTCCTTCACTAATGGACTCTGTTTTCAATACCTGGAGTTTAAATGGAATAATCTCTCTGAATGATCTTTATATAAACAATAAGTTTGCCTCATTTGAACAGTTAGCACAGACATTCAACATCCATAAGTCACAGTTTTTCAGGTATTTACAACTGAGACATTTTGTAATGTCAAACTCTGGATGTTTTCCTCTACGCCCCCCAACTTCTCTTATAGATGAGATTCTGACGTGTGTCTGTAACGAAACACTCTATGAGCAGAGCTTATTCTCTGCTCAGCTCATTTTCTGACTCCAATTTAGTTTCTTTGAAGGGCAAGTGGGAGATGGACTTAGAGGAATCCATATCAGACTCAGTTTGGCAAAAAATTATTCAAAATATATATTCATCCTCAATATGTGTGAAACATGTTATAGTTCAATTCAAGGTAGTATATCGTCTACACTGGTCTAAGTACAAATTGTGCAAATTCAAAATGGACTTGGATCCGTCGTGTGATCGCTGCGGACAATCTCCTGTCACACTTCTGCACACATTCTGGTCTTGTCCAAAGTTACATGGATATTGGCAAGGCATATTTGATACCTTTTCAGGACTATTTGGACGAACTGTTCATCCATCACCATTCATCTCGCTTTTTGGGGTGGCTCCAGCAGAAGCTTCCCTCAGTGAACATCAGAGGATGGTGTTAGCTTTCTGCTCTCTACTGGCTAGAAGACTTATTCTTCTTTGATGGAAGGATCCACATCCTCCAGTATATGGTCATTGGTTAAGAGAAGTTATGTCTTACATTCATTTAGAGAAGATTAGATAWACTGTTAGRGGATCTGTAAACAMATTYTTTGAYATYTGGCAGCCATTTWTRTCTTATGTAGAAARAATTTCGGCAGATAAYTTTGTGTAAAGGTYAAATATTGTTTCATTGTACATAAACCTGTTTATTGTATCACTTGTATGAATACAAGATCGACTTTTGTTGTTTCAGTAGATACGGTATAGGAGGGGGAGGGATGGGTGGGATTTCGGGTGTTTGTGTTTTTGTTAGTTTGTTTTTTGTCATGGATTATGTTAAAAAATAATAAAAAAAGACATTGATCAAAAAAAAATCGAATAAATAAATAAATAACACAAAGGTGCCAGTCAGTGTATAAGAAACAAGTCTGGTCTAAAATGTGATAAAAACAACATACAGACCCATTGTGACAAGTCTAGAGGAGACAACTTTTTATGCAAGAAGTTATAAAAAAATAAATGTATGTCTACCTTAGTGGGACTTCTGACACTGCCCAGGGTCTTATAGGGGGCAGTGTGAGGTTTGAGCAGATCTCCAGATGATTACCAATCTTTGTGGATCTGTTCTTGGACTTGATTTTCATGTGAGAGAAAGCTGACTCCAGAACTCTCCATCCATGCGACTTGTTGCTCTAGATTTGATCCCAATGTCCTTTTGCAGAGTCAAAACCTCATTTTCAATACCGGAGCAGTCCAGCTGAAATACGAATTTGGACGCATTCATCCATCCTGGTGGACAGCTGCACGTCTTATAGCAGCCATTTTTATTTTTAAAATCACGGAAAAGCACGTCTGCAGCATCAAACGCTTCCTTCATAAATTCATCATCGCTGAAAGATGTTTTCCGCAGTGTTTTTTTGTGTTGAGGCAGGTACAGGGCTGCATTAGCAGCCCATCTTAGCTTAGGAGGGAGAATCCATCTCGTAGCCTCTGTGCATTGTTTTGAAAGAAATGCAGTTCCACATTATCCTTTTTGGACAAGCCAAGGCAGCGCTCGAATTACATTTGAGTCCTCTTCCCACTCCAGGTGAAAATAATAAGTTTTTATTTGCTTGTTAGCTGTCTTTCGTTCATTTATTTTCCGCCTCACTGCTTTGTTGTGAACACATGACCCTAAAGTCTTGCGAGACCGTGTTTGGAGTGCTGTTTCACTGCACCCAAAACTCACGAGACTACATCTATGAGCGGAGCTGACGAGCCGGCTCATCAGCTGTGCTGGGGAGGGCGGAGGGAGCGTGCTCAAGGCTGGAATATAAACTCCTCCCGCCTCCCACCTCCACCGCTTCTTGCCAGAGAGCTCAGCGAGCGGACATGAGTCCCAGGCCGGAGTGCAACTGTTGCTCTCAGCTGACGAGCCGGCTCGCAGCTGTTAGAGGAAGGTTGCGCTCCGTGAGCTACCAGGAACCGGCCGATGAGCTACGGGTCGATCGTGATCGACTGGTTGGGCATCCTTGGTTTAAGGAAATCACATCCTCAGCAATCACCGGTTGTAGAATTCAGTTGTAAAAGAGTTCATACACCGCTAGTTGGCAGTGTTGTGCATATGTTGTACACGAATTGTCAGCTAGTAAGTGTCAAATTGAAATTGAGCTTTAAAATTAGCTTCCGCTAGTTTTTTACGGCATAAGCGGGTTTGAAGTTGCGGACATGMATAATTTTATAAGCGCTTTAGAAATTRCAGAGYTAATTTTTTGATTAGTGCTGCCCACCACTGCTCAATAAGTTAATCAGCTGTTCATCCAAATGATTACTTTCAGAGTTTTATCAGCACTGTTGCCTCGCAGCAAGAAGGTTCTGGGTCCAGTCACATGTTGGGTTTTCTCCTGTTTCTTCYCACAGTCCAAAAACATGTATTAGGCTGCCTTCAGGCCCAGGCTTCCCATGAGAAAATAATCTGTGAYCTCAGTGGGATTTTCCTGGTTAAATAAAGGTTAATAGAATATTAATCAGTGTGAATGACTGTAGTAGTSCAAAGAGCTTTATAAGTTCAGGCGAATTATTATGTTACCATTAAATAAATAAAAAATTTTGTTTAATGGTTCTTGAGATATTTTGCTAACAGACAGACAAATGCTCAGACACAGGCAAAACACAATTACCTTGCCTTTCACCTTTTGGCTTTGGGCAATAATGATGGTGTGAAAAGCCATGTTGTCCATCAGTGATGTGGGAATAATGCCTTTCAGAAGTCATTAAAGGGATGTTTTCTGAACTTGTCCCAGTGGACGGAGGCCCCACAGCAGACCAACAAATCACTGAAGTGATTCCTGTTTATCTTACAGCCAGCTTGGGAATGATTCAGTGTCCCTTTAGATGAGATGAAAGAGATCTCTGCTCAAACTGCTGTCTCCAACCTATTACAGTCTGAGCAGCAGGGGAGAGATGGATGAAAGAAAGATCTACTTTTAACTCCAGCTGTCATCAAATTACAGCAGAAAAGAAAAGTGAGAAATTGCAAGAAGATTCTGGAAGGACAAGATGACTTTCAGACCAGCTGTCACATAAAATAACTTCTACCAGCTGTCCAAGGTGGTGTAAATAGACTMCAATAAAACAAAGACATTTTTGGTGTGACCGGTCAGGGCCTAAGCAGGCAGATTACAATAATTGAGGTGGACGGACTAGAAACTGGCTAGAAGAGCAAGGGAGTTCAAGAGTGTGACTCAGAGTCCACTCTGGCTGGCAGGAGAGTTTCTGAGGAAATCCTCTGGGTCACTGTGGCTTAAAGGAATCCAACTAGACACCCTTAAGCACAGGATCAGGCAAATTAGTGTCCTCTTGAACCCCTTTGGCTTCTGGATCTTGTCATGAAACAAGAGAGGCTTCYGGCAGGACCCACTTGAAGACAGAAATGAGCTGAGAAGCGTTCTACTGGATCCTGTTAGAGTTGACAAGGAGAGGAATTGTATTGAATCAGAAAAAATGGCAAAGACAAGAAAAGGAAATCAGTTAATTTTAACATTATTTAATCAGCAAAACAAAACTCCAGATTAACGCAAATCTCTGTGTTGTCTCTGTAAACAGAATTTCAGTAAGGGTGTATTCACACCTGACACATTTGGTCCGCTTTAAACGGACCAGAGTTTGTTTCCCTTGTTGGTCCGGACCTTTTATGCAGGTGTGAATTCACTCATGGTGCCCTGGTGCGAATCAAACAAGAGGACCGAGACCCATTTTTGAGATGCTCTCTTGGTCCGCTTCCAAACAAACTCTGGTGTGGTTCGCTTCTGGTGTGAATACAGACCGGCCTTGAACCGAACAACTACAGGAAACACGCGCCTTTTTGGACTCCACTTCAGTGTTTCTAAGGCTAACACTGCACTACAAACAATGAGCTGTTGCAGGTCAGGGCATGCAGAGCATCTCATCTCCTTTAGGTTTCGGCAAGCATTTGCCAACACTGCTATTAGGAGTGTACCATCGTGAATGAGCTGCTCTTGAAATTCTAAATGGTATTGCAGTTCTATTTCATCCCTACTGACCGTCAGAGGGCGGTGCTAAAAGCACTGCATGTTCCCTTCGCGCATGCGCCGTTCCGGCTGTAATAACAACAGAGTCACACCTGTGACCGATCGGATGACTAATCAGAGGCTATATAGCTTGACGTCATCCGAAGCTCTGTTCCTCTTTTCTTCTCGCATACGGTTCATTTTCTCTTGTGGAATATTTCGCCGTCGTTTGGACGTCCCGATTGCCAGTTGGCTGGAGTAGCGGTGTATCGCCCTCCAAGGGACTGCGACTGACTTGTCTTCAAAACAAAGAGGTATCCGCTGTTTTGTTGGGGTGACGGCATTTTTCGCCTGGTTCCCCAACTTGCAGCATTTATTTTTCTTATCGCTGTTGTATTATGTGAATTTGTTGGTGAAGGCAGCGTTTTTTCGCCCCGCTCCCAACTTATTCAGCTGGTGTTTTGATTAGTTGAGCTAACGGTGTTAGCCTTCTTAAGTTACTGTGTGAATTTGTTGGTGAAGGCAGTGTTTTCGCCCCCGCTCCTAACTTATTCAGCTTGTGTTTTGCTTAATTGAGCTAACGGGGTTAGCCTTTCTAAGTTGATGCATATTTGTTGGTGACGGCAGCGTTCTCGTCTCCTCTCCCAACTTATTCATCTTGAGTTTGATTAGTTGAGCTAACCGTGTTAGCCTTCTTAAGTTATGGTGTGAATTTGTTGGTGAAGGCAGTGTTTTCGCCCCCGCTCCCAACTTATTCAGCTTGTGTTTTGCTTAATTGAGCTAACAGGGTTAGCCTTTCTAAGTTGATGCGTATTTTTGCTGAAGGCAGCGTTTTCGCCCCTGCTCCTAACTTATTCAGCTTGTGTTTGATTAATTAAGCTAACGGTGTTAGCCTTCTTAAGTTATTGTGTGAATTTGTTGGTGAAGGCAGCATTTTGCCCCCGCTCCCAACTTATTCAGCCTCAGTTCTTGTTACTTGAACTAACAGGGTTAGCCTTTTGAGTTTGTGCGTGAGTTGGTTGGTGACGGCAACGTTTTTGTCCCCTCTCCCAACTTATTCAGCCTCGAGGCTTGTTATTGAGATAACGGTGTTAGTCTTTATTTATTTTGTGAGCATGGAYGACTCCCACTGTTGTGCAAGTTGTGGAGCTGGGCTTGAGGCAGAGGATGGCCACAATCTGTGCCCTGCCTGCCTCGGACATGACCACCTGGTGGAGGCCCTGTCCAAGAACCCTTGCATGAATTGCAGTTATATGCCCCGCGCAGTGAGTGTGGCTCGGCTGGCCCAATTGGACCCCGAGTCTTCCCCCTTCTGGTCAGGTGGCTGCGCCTAGGCGCTCTAAGCGCAGGACTGCCACAGTCACTGTCGCCCCTTCTAAAAAGAGGTGGGTCAAACCTGATCAGGGCCTTTCCAGGCAGGTTGCCCAGCTATCTGCAGAGTTGGCAGAAATGAATTTTTTTTTTCAGACACGCCAGCTGGGTGGACCAACAGGGTCCCCAACCATGCCTGAGTTGACAAGGGACGAGGACGTGCTGTCTTTGGCAGCCTCTGCCTCTCACTTTAGAAGTGAGGAGGGGGCACACTCGTCCCATGCTTCGGAGACGGGCTCACGCTGCTCGTCTCAGGGTGCTTCTAGTGTGTCAGGTGATGGCTCTATGCAGGATATTACGCGTCTGGCTCTAAATCAGTTACAGCTAGATGTTCCGAAGGTGGAGGAGTCCACCCCTGCAAGTGCCTTTTTCAGAAGAGGGTGGGCCCCCACCCCCTTTTCGGTTCCTCCATCAAAGGAGTACCTGAGGGAGTTGCATGCCTGTTGGCGGGACCCTAGGGCCTTTTCATGCCTCAACACAGATGGTCGGGTGTTGGCGGCCATACATGACACGGTCAAGAGGGCTTGGATCAAATGCCTTCGGTTGAACTTGCAGTTGCCTCGCTCATTGTGCCACCAGATGAGGCTCTGCGTCATGATGTTCGGTGCCCGCAGTCCCAGTGTCGCATTAYAGATGACTTCATCTGTAAGGCTTATAACTCAGAAGCACGTGCTGGCCGCCTTGGCAACTCTCTGGCACACCTCATGTTTGCCCTTTCCGCATCCCWTCAGGATGCTAATGGGACAAGCACCGCCACCGGCTTTATTGATGCAGTGCTTCAGGCCTTTGCGCTTATGACAAGGGAGCTTGGACATGTGATGTCCTACCTGGTTCAGGCTCGCAGACAGGTCTGGCTGGCTCAGTCCACATTTACGGAGACATGCCGTAGGACCCTCYGTAGTGTTCCTGTGGTGCCAGGGGAGTTGTTTGGCTCTGCGGCAGTGGAAGCCCTGGAACGTACTTTTCAGGCGCAACGGACTAGGCAGCAGCTTTCGGGCCTTAACAGGAGTGTGCCTCCATTCCCTCGTAACGTGAGGCATCCTTCAGCTGGCCCCAACCCTCGGCCGCCACCTCGGGGTTTCGATCGACCTGTAGGTCCTTATCCTCGTGCTGCACAACGGAGACCCAGCAGGGACTTTCGTGAGCCTGCTCCCCAGCCAACCAGACAGGCCCAGACCACAGCTTTTGGTCGTCACCCCCCCCCCCCMGSCCCCCTAGGGGCTGTGGGGAGAGGAAGTGATGCCACCAGKCCGGCCGTTGGATACTTTTCTCATCAGCAGCTCACTTGTTTGGCTGCTGTGGTGAATTTCATGTACTGTGCCTTTAAGAATGTGAACGCGCGTCCGASCGTGWGCGYGCCCTTTGTTCAGTCCGATTTWACATCTCGCTGTGATTACATGTTCCCCTTCTCTCTCGCTAAATAAACCTTGTCCAAAGCTGAAGAATTATCGCCTTTTCTTCATTCAAGTGTTAGCTGAAGAGTTTTTTAACCGTCGACAAGTTTGGAGGAGGACGTCCTCTCTGATTTTTCATCAACCCAGAAGAGCAGCACCAGACGCGGGCAGACGAGAAGGGTCCAGAGGGGAACAAGCCACAGACCGACAGCCGAACGTGAACCGGGAAGAACACGACATAATGGCGTCACGACTCAGGCCTGCTCAGCCTTAAAAGGTTAATATTAGATTAACAGAGGTTTTTAACGGCCGTAATTATCTTTGTTTTGTTTAATATTTATGCCTTAGAGGCTCAGTGCGGTTCATTTCAGGTTTGTCGGTGGATCACAGCGATGGGCTCCGTGTAATTTCTGGTTTTCTGTCGTTGTTTTGTTTTTCTGTGTTCAAACCTTGCTAAGTTATTTGTTGTTTTTTTATGACGTGTTTCCCGCCGCAGAGGGTTAAGTGTGTGTATCCTCTGGCGGTTTATGAGTTAAAGTACGYGTACATTTGAAGTAAAAGTGTTGAGATGCATCTCTAGTTATTAAGAGTTCGCCGCAACTCCGTGGCTTGTGGACCGGGTCGGCTACAGAGACGTCTGGGCCGCCTGTTAGCTACTGGGAGGGCGCGGTGAAGTGTGTGTGTTCGAGGCCGTTCAGCCTAATCTTTTGTTATCTTGCCCGGATAAGAGTACCCGGTTGCAGTGTCTTATGAGGCCTAAAGTTCTGTTTAATTCCGATGAAACAGGCCGGGAAGGTAGCATCAGGATTGGGTGTTGGAAGCTCCAATCTAGTTCCTGGAAGTTTAAAGGGAGGCATGTCAAGGTTTTTTTTGTTGTTTTTTTAAAGTTCTGTTCAAGCAAGGGAGTACAGGCCTGTGTGTTTGTCTGTCCTAAATGGTTGTTTTTATGTTAATTGTGGTGTTTTGTTGTTTTTCTGTTTATTTTTGTGTATTGACTTGGCTCTGTTTGGGCTGAATTCAAATGTGGGGGTGCTTTAAAGTTTTTTCTTGCTGCAGCTTCTTTGTCTTGTCTAAAGTGATTTATTGCAGTGCTGCCAGCAGTGGGGGTTGTTTTCTGCTGCTTTGAGGACATCTGGCTTGCATTAACTTGTTTTTTCTCTCTCTTTGTGGTTCTTTGTTCGGAGCGCCTCCTGCTGGTGAGAGACAACTCCTGCTGCAGGACCGAGCTGTGGGGCTGCTCATTTTCTTCTTTCTGACCAGGCGAGTAATTCTGTTTTATCCACAAACTAAAAAGAAAAAAAAAGAGAAACAAAGCATTATTTTAGTTCTTTGTCATTTTTTGAGTGACAGCTACTGAGCATCAGTTGTTTTATCTTCGGTGACCGTTTCAATTTCATTTTCACTGTCAAAGGGAGGTATATAAATACAAAATTAAAT
>NW_013952661.1:405603-410471 GCF_001266775.1 Austrofundulus limnaeus
GCCCTTAGGTCTGCTGTCACTGCGCCCCTTTCAAATGTGGCTCAATGGGTTTCATCTGGATGCCAGGGTTCACAAGCATCACGAAATTGTGGGACGAGATCTTGTCTGCGTACCTTGGACCCATGGAGGGACAGAGCTTATTTGTCCAAAGGTGTCCATATGGGAAAGGTTGTGTATCACAGGGAGGTGGTCACGATAGATGCCAGCTCCATGGGATGGGGGGGCTGTGTGGCAGCACAGAGCGGTTCGGGGCYGCTGGAGTCACCAGGATCGCTCCAGACACATAAATGTGCTGGAGCTACGTGCTGTGTTTCTAGCTCTCAGGCACTTATTGCCCCACCTGGAGGAGAAACATGTCCTGGTTTGATCGGACAACTCCTCTGTGGTCTACCACATCAACCATCAGGGTGGCACCAGGTTGGCACAGCTCCTGAAGGTGGCCAGGGATCTCCTGAGATGGGCCTCTCCTCGCCTGTCCACTCTGTGGGCAGTGTACATACCAGGGCAGGACAACCGGGCCACAGACTCCCTTTCTCGGCAGGCACCTGCYCCAGGAGAGTGGTCTCTCCACAGCAACATAGTGCGCATGATATGGGACCTCTACGGTCAGGCAGAGGTAGACCTGTTTGCCACAGAAGAGTCAACTCATTGCCCTCTATGGTATTCCCTTACGGGGGCATCAGACGCACTGGGCCAGGACTCCTTGGCACATCCCTGGCCAAGAGTCCTTCTATATGCCTTTCCACCCCTTTCTCTAATTTGGCCGACTCTTCAGAGAGTTCTCGAAGAGGGCCACAGGGTGCTGCTGATAGCTCCGTATYGGCCAGCACCACCATGGTTCCCACTTCTACGGAGTCTGTGTCAAGACGCCCCATGGTGTCTTCCGACCAGGAGGTACCTATTGTCTCAATTGGGGGGACTGATCTGGCACCCCAATCCTCAATGCCTCAGGCTGTGGTGTGGCCACTGGGAGGCTTGAGCAGCAGCTGACTGGATATTCGGACTCTGTCAGGTACACTATTTTAAGTGCTAGGGCACATTCTACTCATCAGCAATATGAAAACAGGTGGCGTTTGTTTTCTCAGTAGTGTGCTGACCGCGATGAGGATCCAGTCTCCTGTGTGGTGCCCACTATCCTGGAGTTTCTTCAATCTCTCCTCAATAAGGGCTGCTCACCATCAACACTTAAGGCATATGTGGCGGCAATATCATCTAATCATGCTGACGTTGATGGTGGTACAGTTGGAAGCCATAACCTGGTTTCTCTTTTTCTGCGTGGCGCCCRCAGGTTGCACCCGCCAACAGTTCTGCGGGTACCTGCTTGGGATATGCCCTTGGTCCTCAAAGCCCTGTGCCACCCTCCTTTTGAGCCTTTGCTTCAGGCGGACCTCAARTGGCTCTCATGTAAGACAGCATTTTTATTAGCTATTGTCTCAGCTAAAAAGGTCGGCGAGCTGCATGCTCTCTCTGCCAGCCCGTCATGTCTCAAATGGGCCCCAGATGGCTCTGGTGTTACCTTGTGGCCAAACACTGCATTTGTCCCTAAAG
This sequence comes from Austrofundulus limnaeus, assembly GCF_001266775.1. NCBI lineage: Eukaryota > Metazoa > Chordata > Actinopteri > Cyprinodontiformes > Rivulidae > Austrofundulus > Austrofundulus limnaeus. Next base: position 407,152 of record NW_013952661.1, read on the forward strand.
TTTTTTTGCATTTCCATTGTAACCAGTCACTGAGATTGGCGCATTTTCAGCCTACGTCAGGAGGGACTGGCGATAGGCCTGACATATTGTGCCCAGTGAGGGCGTTGGAAGCATATATTGCTGCTACTGCTCCTATGCGACACTCTGACCAGCTGTTCTTCTGTTATGGAGGCCCTAGATTAGGCCATCCCCTTTCAAAACAGCGTCTCTCCCACTGGATTTTGGATGTCATCTGCCATGCCTACAGGGCAGGAGACTGTTCCCTGCCAGTCGGGGTGAAGGCACACTCAACCAGGAGCATTTCCACTTCCTGGGCGGCCCTGAAAGGGGTCCCACTGGAAACAATATGTGCTGCGGCATCATGGTCTTCTTCGAGCACATTCACTAGATTTTATAATGTGAATGTGGCTTCTTCTCACCCTTTGGGACAGGTTCTTTTACAAGGGTCCTCTGGGTCTTCTCAGTGAGGTAGGTGTTCAGGATTCCTTGTGGCATCGCTGGTATTAGTCATTCAGTGCTTTTAGCACCGCCCTCTGACGGTCAGTAGGGATGAAATAGAACGAAAGTTACGTATGTAACTACCGTTCTATGAATCCTGAATGACCGCCAGAGCTTCTCTGTCACTCAGAATCCTTGCATTTGCGAGAAGATTCTGTAGGAACAGAGCTTCGGATGACGTCAAGCTATATAGCCTCTGATTAGTCATCCGATTGGTCACAGGTGTGACTCTGTTGGTATTATAGCTCAAACGGCACATGCGCGAAGAGAACATGCAGTGCTTTTAGCACCGCCCTCTGGCGGTCATTCAGGATCCATAGAACCGTAGTCACATATGTAACTTTTGTTTTAATAACAGCATCATCTAGCTTCTGTGTCTGTGCTCTATCTTGTCCCCGTCATTTCTGTCCAATGGGAGCAATGATCATCACCTGCGTGGCTTTGTTTGAAAATTATGGTCCGCTTGCAAAAAAGCACAATGTGATTGCAAACCGCGCCAAAAGAAAAAAAGTTAGGTTGCTAAAATATGATATCTGAAAAAAAATAATAAATTAGAAAAATGTTTCAAGTAAAAGTTGTGAGGAGAAATGGAGTGAAAAGACTTTAAGAGCAAAAGTTTAAAGAGACTGAGCAAAAATGATAAAAAGAAAAATAGCTAAAACATGAAGTTACTCTAACCTTTCTTTATTTCCAGGATCTTTGTGCCGCTGCACATTTTTTCCTTCCTTAAAAACACACAGATAAGTGGCACCCTCTTCTCTACACACACAAAAATACAGAACGTCCAACCACACTTGAACTCAAGCACTCAATCACGAGTCTCAAGGTTGCAGTTTGGCAGATGGTGCACAGATTCTGCCATGAACACTCAGGAACAAACATGAGATGGAGCTGACAGCCTCTGGGAGTGTATGCTCCTCGCAGATAGACAGACGGCAGAGACACAAGATGACTCCAGGGGTGTCTAAAAATCAATTCACTTTCAAGCACCGAAATAAAAAAAATGTGTACAGTTAGGTTTAAAAGGATTAGAATTAAGCCTTAATTAACTCATCTATGCTAATTAGAGTTGTTTGTGTGTAAAGGAGGATGAGTTATTTTTGAAAGTGCAATGTGAATGACTGCTAAATTTGCTGAAGAAGCTAAAACYAAGTTAAAGTWGAAATGAGAGGAYACAACYTGAAAGCAGCAGAAAAAAGCTAAAAGCTATAAAAAAGACTAATAATAAAACWTCAGCTAAAACGCACTAACAAGATGGTGAAGCTAATATCAGTTAAATGGGAAATAAAATTAGCAAAACTATAGCTTGAAGTTAAAGACAGCAGAATGGTAGCTAAAAGCTAAAACTAGCAGGGAAGAAGCTGAATACCTAGAAAAACAGTAGCTTAAAGTAGCAAAAATAAATAAATAAATACAAAAAGAGWGCAAATTGTGCTGAAGGAAATTTCAACAACAACAATATTAAGAAAATAAATTGACCTCAATTTTTGCATGTTCTCTCCGTGCATGCGTGGGTTCTCACCGGGCACTCCGGCTTTCTCCCACAGACCAAAAACATGACTATTAGGTTAAYTGATAACTCTAAATTGTCCCTAGGTGTGAGTGAGAGAGTGAATGGTTGTTTGTTCAGTTTGTGTGGCCCTGTGATGGACTTGCAACCTGTCCAGGGTGTACCCCGCCCCTTGGACTGTGACTGCTGGATATGGGCACCAGTGACCCACGCGACCCTAAAAGGAAGAAGCATGTACAGATAATGGATGGATGAATGGATGGATGTGAGGGAGGTTTAAAAGAAATTCAATATTATGAAAAAGCTACAAAAAGTCACAGCAAAGTGTTTCTGATCAAGCTAAACATTTTGATCAAATGTTGGGTAACGTAGCCCAACTTATGTTAAAATACGCCTTTCAGAAGTCAATTTGATGACTCATAAAAAATCTCTTACAATCCTACTGTGGGTCGGCACCCTGACTTTGAGAATGAATCCTCTAACACAGCAGTCCCCAACCTTTTTTATGCTATGGACCAGTTTAATTTCATACACATTTTCACGAACCAGCCTAAGGTATGACGAATAAATACAACAAAAGAAACTTTCCAAAGATGTCTATTTTTACCGAGAAAAACGTCTTGACATGTGAGTCATAGACGGATGTAACAAAGAGAATCTGGTCGTTTTTCAAAATAAAACATTGTTCAGGCTCAAATAATAAATACAACAGAAACAATTTAAGYTATTTATTTTTTCTGTGCTGTCATGGTTTGTCAGTTTTCACCTTGGTTTTACTAGTGTTTCTATGTTTCCCCAGTGTGTCTCAGCYCAGCTGCTCCCCATTAGTCTGATTGTCACCTTCATGTTTTTCACCAGGTGCTTTCAGTTCACCCAWTAGTTGTCAGTGCATTTAAGTCCTGTCTTGTCTCAGTCTTKTGTCGGTTCATTGTGTTTTGTTCCTGAGCTTTGTCTCCCTTGTGCCTGTGTTTTTGAGAACTGTAAGTGATTTTTGAGCTGCCTCAACAGCATTTTCTGTTATTTAATAAATCTTTKTGTTCCTTTTTGAACCTGCCTGCGCCCTGGGTCCGTTCTTCCACCAATCACGATATAATGAACCGACCAAGCACCCAGCCTGCAGGCATACRTTTTTCTAGTCTGCCCTTCCACAAGGCAGATTATTTTTTCCTCCACCGCCTCAACTCCACACGACCGGTTTGACCTCACCTGCCTGTGAAGAACCAGTCCCGTCTCTGCCGCCGTGGGAGGATGAGGTAACAAGCCCTCAGATCGCTGGATCACTCATGATCTTCCAGTGGTCCTCCACCTATGG
>NW_013952661.1:411252-423298 GCF_001266775.1 Austrofundulus limnaeus
TCCATGTCGCCTGGGTCATCGCCCGTCACCTCCATGTCGCCTGGGTCATCGCCCGTCGCCTCCATGTCGCCTGGGTCGGCTGCCTTCGCCCCTTCGTCTCCTCTGTCGCCTGTGTTTGCCGTCGCCAAGGCTCCTGCTCCGCCAACCTCCGACGGCTCCTCATTGGCTCCCGCCTCCTCCCTTGAATCCGCGTCTGCTCCCGCCTCCTCCCTTGGCTCTGCGTCTGCTCCCGCCTCCTCCCTTGGCTCCGCGTCTGCTCCTGCCTCCTCCCTTGGCTCCGCGTCTGCTCCTGCCTCCTCCCTTGGCTCCGCTTCTGCTCCCGCCTCCTCCCTTGGCTCCGCGTCTGCTCCCGCCTCTTCCCTTGGCTCGGCGTCTGCTCCCACCTCCTCCTGTGGGTCTGCCTCTGCCTCCTCCTGTGGTTTTGCATCTGCCTCCGCCTCCTCCTGTGGCTCTGCGTCTGCCTCCTCCTGTGGCTCTGCGTCTGCCTCCGCCTCCTCCTGGGGCTCGGCGTCTGCTCCTGTGAGGTCTCGCCATGGGTGGTTCCCTGGTCGTCCCCCTGGACTTTTGTCCTGTGTGGGATGATTTTTCTGACTGTTCCCATAGACTTCCGTGTTTTGTCCTTGAGTTTGTTTTGTCCTGTCACCCCTTGTTCCGTGCCCTCTCCTTGTTGATCGTCGGGAGACGATCRTTAAGGAGGGGTACTGTCATGGTTTGTCAGTTTTCACCTTGGTTTTCCTAGTGTTTCTATGTTTCCCCAGTGTGTCTCAGCCCAGCTGCTCCCCATTAGTCTGATTGTCACCCTCATGTTTCTTACCAGGTGTTTTCAGTTCACCCATTAGTTGTCAGTGTATTTCAGTCCTGTCTTGTCTCAGTCTTGTGTCGGTTCATTGTGTTTTGTTCCTGAGCTTTGTCTCCCACGTGCCTGTGTTTTTGAGAACCTGTAAGTGATTTTTGAGCTGCCTCAACAGCCTTTTCTGTTATTTAATAAATCTTTTTGTTCCTTTTTGAACCTGCCTGCGCCCTGGGTCCGTTCCTCCACCAATCACGATATGTGCGGCCTGGTAACAAACGACCCACAGACCAGTACCGGGCCATGGCCCAGGGGTTGAGGACCACTGCTCTAACATATATTTACAATTATACAATGCAATTATATTTGGTATTGTTGACTTTGCTGCTCCTCTCTCTCCATGTCTTGCCAGGACAATATTTCAACAGTCACAGCAGCTTCTTTCACATACTCGCCTGTGAAACCGCTAACTACCMCTTTCAGCAGGGTTGGGCAATCCTGGTCCTTGAGGGTCACGGTCCTGCACGTCTTATTTCTTTCTCTGCTCTAACACACCTGATTCAGTCATTAAATTACCTCTTCCATGTTCTGAACTCTGATAATCACCCATTCAATCAAATCAGGTGTGTTGGAGCAGAGAATGGTAAATGGTATGTTAAATGGACTGTACTTATATAGCACCTTTCTATCCATCCAGGACACTCAAAGCGCTTCACACTACAGACATTCACCCATGCACACACACATTCACACACTGATGATGGCAAACTACAATTGTAGACACAGCTGCCCTGGGGCACACTGACAGAGGCGAGGCTGCCATACACAGGTGCCACCAGACCCTCTGTGCATGAGAAACAAGAAAAAAATGCAGGGCTGCGGCCCTCAATGCCACCCCGCCTTTGAGCCTTTCTACTGATTAAAAAAATGATTTCCTGTCCCCTTCAAAATATATATTTTTTGTCTATACCGATCTGTTTCCTGTTTGGATTTTGTCAGTGAAAGTGTTGTGAACCCATGAAAGTTTAAATTATTACATCATTTTTGGTCTGCTACAGCTTTTCAACAATACCCAACATAAAATGGTTAAAACTCAAAATTATAAACCGAGTTTAAATTTGATGTGATAGCTGAATTCCCAACTCATACTCTGCTGGTTAAATCATTTGTGTTTGTTGACCACTGACAGGTGGCTCTTCAAAGTTGGTGTGTTGGATGTTTTAGTGAGTCTGTTTGATTTTGCCCCAGAGGCAGCTGACCAAACATGCAGATGTAAAATCCAGTTCCTGTGGTTACCAAGGACAGTGCAGATAACATGGTCTGTCTTTGGTTTCTGTGACAACTGCCCCTAGCTGCTCATTCATGTGTAAGAAGTAAAGACTAGATTCAACTCTGCAGGGTCACAGGGAACAAAAGCATGATCAATGGTAGATTTAAGTGAAAAAATTATTCAGATTTTATCAATTGTTTTTATTATTAGGGTGAATTCTTTTTCAGTGTCCATACTATATTTTTTCTGATTTTTTGTTTTGTTAGTTTTTGCTTTCAAACTACAGTCCTATTTCTAAATATGTAATATAAATAACAGAATGCATTGATTTGTGAATCTCATAAATCCAGATTGTCTTTATATTGGAAAATAATCACACTTTAGACTAGAAAATTGTACAATTTTATTTAAAAAATGTTTTTAATTGAAAGCAGCAACACATCTTTTTAAATTTGTTTCAGAGCCATTTCTTCACTGTGAAGCATTCTCTCTTCTAACAGTCAGAACTGAGGACGTACTMGAGCACTGCACCGTGCAATTTGTTTATCTAAAACATCAACCCTGTTTGTTAGCAAACCAGCTCATTAATCACTGAAATACATTTCAAACTCTCAGACTAATTATTATCTGTTTACAACTCAGATGTTGGAGTCAACCCATAATGAACAGACCAGTCTCCATGAAAGTTATTTAAATTACACCACAGTACAACAACTTTAGTGTCCCTGAAAACTTTTCTATTGATCAGTTTTAGTGACTTGTCATTTAACTTTTTAGTTTCAGCGACCGTTTTAGGACAAGTCATCTGTAGATGTGTGGGTTGAGAAGAACACTGAAAAACAAAAAAATATAAACTCTTAGGTTCCATTTGAACTGAATGCCAACAGAATTGTCTGTCAAGACACAACTCCCATTTCGTGATTTCGTGACTGTTTCAAAGAAAAGTCACTCATTATAACTTTGTTCCCAAAAACAGAACAGCACTTGAACATAAATGTTAAGGTTTGTGTTTTGAGATCTGAGTGAAGACCGAACAACGTCAAAGTTTTAACAAGTTTATTGTTAGAAAATTTAGCTGGAAGTTTGGGACCGGAATCCGGGGTCGTCAGTTCTGGACAGAGAATCTCAAGGTTAGGTTGGGTTATGAACACAATATTATTTGTGAGAAAAAAAAGATCACAAACCTTTCCTGCTGAGATGAGAACCGGGTAGAAACAACAGCAGATGTGCTTTGGTTCCKGGCTGTGTTGTCAGGAGSAGCGAATGGATTGCTGGACTTACGAGGTCAGAAACGGGGCAAGGGTCATACACAGGGGATCAGAGGACGTTACCAGGTTTGAGGGAGATGACTGAGGCGTTGATCCAGAGGTGCGTTCCGAGGTCGAGATCCAAGAGGTCCGATGTGGCGCGGTACCGTTCAGGGAGCAGGCGAGAGACAAAAATCCAAAAGACAGAAAAAAGGTTGTTACCGTGAGAGCAGATGGCAGAAGGGATCCGACAGGGGCTGAGGCAGGAGACGTTAAACCAGGAGACATGAGCAAGGTCGGGGACACGAGGCTAGAGCAGGACAAGGGACATGAACGCTGGAGAATCATAGGCAAAGTTGATGATAATCTGGCATCGAGCTGGAGAATGAGACCGGATTAAATACTGCTGAAAACAGGTGAGTGGAATGAGCTTGATTTAGAGTTTCTATGGTGGGAGGGGCGAGAGCAATGAGCAGGAGCTGGATGTGAACTGAAAGGCTGGGAACAAGACTATGATGATGAACTGAAACGTGAAATAAAATAATAAAACTAAACTGGGGCAAGATCTGGACAGACAGTGACAAAATCACAAATCACAACAATAAAATAGTTTTTATATCAATGATAAACTTTACATTTATGATTCTATGCAAAAAAAATTAAAAGGTGACAGATAATAATAATAATAATTGAGAAGTGAAGCCTAGGCGTAAATTCAGGCTGGAAGACTCTCTCCACCTCACCTGCTCCATCCAATCACTGTGTCACGATCCCAGCTGCAGTCAAACAGCGTCAGATCCTCACCTCACCATATCTACTCACAGGGATCCAGGTCTAAAGGCCCAGCACCCAAGGATCAGTCTGCTCTCCTAACGCGTTCAACCCACCTCCACCTTCACCTCAGGCTCTTCCTGGCTAACCCTTCCCTCTGGYCTGGAGGGACATTATTTCTAAAACCTAAGCTGATTGCTAGCTCACAGCAGTTTGCTGCACTCACGTCTTCTGCCGGGGCTCAAGCACCAAAGAACTTAAAACTGTTTAACTGCCACATTTCTGTGTGAGCCTTTCCAGGTTCAATTGAGCTGTTAGCTTGAGTAACTGTGGACCCTTGACCAATTTAGGTGAACAGCTCTGTATGAATGTATCAAAATAAGCTGCTTTAAAGCCAGCAATGACCTTAAACTCCTACTACTCCCATGCATGTTGATTAAATATGGGAGAATTCAACACTCACCACAACTCAGCACTGAGTAAAACTCTCTTACTTTTACTTCAATAGTATTTCTTTATTATTTGTTTCACATCCAGTCGTACACATAATATGTTTCAGTGTTTATGAGGATGTGTTAAAATGCTGTTTCTGTGCATGAAATACCAGGTTGAGCTCAGAGGTTGTTTTGTTAGCGGTGCTCAGAAACTTGACGTTTTGTGTTTAGTCAAAGTTCAACCTGAAAAGCTGAAGTTAATTACAACTGGCCCCTTGAGGGCCACCAGGTGACCCTTGGTGAAAAGTAGTTTGATCCCCCTTAACTATAGGAATTAATCATGAAATCTTTTTATGATTAAAGATAATTTTGTTTTTAAAAACGTTATTAACTTAATAAACAAAACAATAAATCAATCCAAAAATATAATTCATCCAACACCAAAATATGATTAACACTAAGAATTGGGCAAGAGTATTATGAAGTTGGATATTAAGTTATTATCCTTATTAGATGCTGATGATTGTAAATAGTTACATTGAATTCATACTGCTGTGATGGACTTGCTGCCTGTCCAGGGTGTACCCTGCTCCTCACACAGTGACCCTATTGACCCTGAAAGGAAGAAGCGGGTGTAGATAATGGATGGATGGATGGATTTACAGTGTTTTAATAAGAAGAATACTTTATTAGTTTGGGGCTGTGTGGGCAGCTAATGCTCCATCATTCTGAGAGACTCCTAAGGGAGTGATCAGTCGCCTCCAGCACAACAACAGAGAGCATCTATGATCAACTTCAGCAGCTGGACTAAACTTTAAAAGCTTTATAAACTTTGGCTAAGGTTGCTGTTATCGACAATTTGAGTTCTGTCTCTGCTTCAGCCCGGCTGTTGCTCCTAATAGTAGATCCTGTGGGAAGGATCAATTCCACAACAGATATTTCTTGTGTCCTTTCATCTTCTTCTCTTCCTGCATCTGTGTCCCATCTGACAAATATCTGAACCCACTCTTTCTGAAGATCTGTGTTGCTGACACCCTCCTGTTCTTCTGGTGATTTGTGATGAAGAAACAGCTCTCTGCTAGAATTTGAAGAACTTACTTTTTTGTAAACCTTTCCTTTTTGATGCTGTGAAAACTGGGCTTTTTGTGGAGCAAAACTAGACTTTTCTTGTCAGGTAATGATGTCAGATTGTCAGTTTCTGGGATGTCAGAGTTTTTTGAGAGATCTTAGATGGTGAGGGTAATCTGTCTTCTTCTCTAGTTTGTTTTGAGCTTTCAAAAGGAACTCTTCTACACATCTTTAATGTTAGAGTTGAGATTTATACAGTTGGAGTGAGACATGTCTTGGTTGTCAAACTGCAGAACTCCTTGCATGTCTTTGCTAAAGTGCTAGGCAAGATTTTCAGAAATCCAGGACAAAACCAAATAAATAAAATGAAAACAAAACAACTGGAATAAGAAAAGACAGCTAAACTATGAAATAGCTGGACACATTTTCTGTAATTGAAAGCATTTTGCTTCTTACGCGTATGATGGCCATGAAAAAAAAGCCACTCCAAAAAACAGAGAGAACATACCAACACTGAGGCTGACATGGAAATGATAATGGGAGTGTGGAAAGCAACCGAGTGGCATTCTGCCCATTCTGTGTCCCACATCCGTGTAGATTAACACTGTTTTGTTTTTTGTGTGGTCAGTCCTTCCATGTGGACTGGGTGTTTTAGACACCGTCCAGTGATTATTTCCTGAAAGTTTCCTTAACACAGTGTCCTGTAGTTTATGAGACTGCTGTCATTTAACCCCAGCTTCACAAAGGTCTGGCACCAGGGTATTTTTAAGATTTTATCTCATATTCTGTTCTCTCTTCTCTTTATTCTTCACATTTTTCCTCATCTCATCATGGCTCCCGCAGTTTCATCTGAATCTTTGCTTTCACTGTTCWATCTGTCAAACCTGCTTAATCCCACTGAGCTCTCCTCACACTCATTTAATACCCTGCTCCTGCCAATGTTGATTTTTCTCAGAGAGTTTAATATAAATTGCCTTGAACAATCACTTTGTAAGCATATAATAAGCATACTAACAAGATACCATGTCACTGCCAWCACACCACAGGTCTATTAGGCACTCAGAGGCCACAGTATCTGTCACTTGACAAGATTAACTAATGAATACTAATGCTTTGTAATGTAGTCCATGTATTACATTCAATATGAAGGCTTACTTCAAAGTATAATAATATATACAGCATACCTCTAAAGTAATAATCTTTGTTCTTTTAGATAGCACTTAATAATTTAGAATGAAAATAATTTGTATGGCAGTATTTTTAATACTTTAGACGAATATTTTATATTGTTTTATATTTTATGTTCATCACAGGTCTTCTGTCGCTGCAGCGATTGGTAACCATTTCCAGCAGTGCTGAAAGTGTGTTTCTGTTGAATGCTTTTTTGCTCATTATTCCTCTGATTACTTCAGAAAACCACTGCTATTTTTCTGATTACTTTGATCCTAGGAACATGGATTGATACATGCCAAAACTCATTTGTTTGAGAAATCAACTACTCACCCTGAAGACCAAATCCCATGCTGCCTCAAACACAATTTTGGTCTGCTTGCTGATTCAAACCTGAGCACAGAGCTGTTAAAAGAAATGAGCTGTTCAGAGATGCAGATAAAAAAAGGGAATACCAACAATGTTTTAATTCCGGATCTGCAGTGTCTGGAGTGTCCAGTCCTGGTCCTCGAGGGCTGCTGTCCTGCATGTTTTACCTGTTTCTCTGCTTCRACACACTTGGTTCAAGGATTTGAATGGCCACTTCAAGTTCTGCAGTTCACTCAGATCAGGTGTGTTGGAGCAAAGGAACCTCTAAAACAAGCAGATAAAAGCAACATCAGACACATGTGTTGGTAACACTGAACTCAGGGTTTCTCACAGACAGACACGTTTTCACTCCCGATTCRTCAACATATTGACGCTTGGTCAGGTACCATCTGCGTCCAGTTATGGACACGTTGGGTACCCCCCTCGCATCAGTCCTTGCCCCCTGCGGGTTTTCTGGGTTGCGYCACAAAGGGATCTTTGGGTTGGGGGTCTGTGGTTAATATGAGGGATCAGGATTAAAGGTTAATTTTAGGTACTGAGGTCAGGGATAGGCTTTATAGGGCTAACAGAAGTTCAATTTAGGGTCTGGGACAGTTAGTTGTCAGGCATTATGAAGTGACAACGCACTCCTCCTCCTCCATCTCTTCTCGTTCATAACTAACGTGTGTGTGTGTGTGGGGGGGGGGGGGTACCCGACATGTCCAAAACTGGACGCAGACGGTACCTTACCAAGCATCAATATGTTGACGAGTTGGGAGTGAGAGTGGGTGGCACTAACACAGGAGTGACTCATCTCTGGCAGGATGGAAACCAAATAGGCTCCGCCCATAAGTCAAGTGCAGTGTATCCAAAGAGGACAACTGTAAGAGCTGCTTTGAGAGTTTTTTTTTAAGTTAAAAAATGTCCTAAAAAGGTCTTGTTGGTCATTTGGCCTGTGGGCCTCCAGTTGCTCACCCTGTTGCAGATGGTAGATAAACTAAAACATGCACACAGGCACGGGAACATTWTCACTCTCTTTGCCCTTCAGTAGTGGGTGATAACCACACACAACTAGAGCCACTTTAAAGTTGTTTAATTTTTTTATGATTAAGCTAGCAGCCAGTGCAGTTGCTCACATGAATTTGTTTGGGGTTTTTTTTAAGCCCATGGACATGGAGAAAATTTAACGTATACTCGGGCAACAAAGGCTTAAGGGACTTTTCCTAATTTAAAATTTGAGTATATGTGGTCTTATAAGGTGTGAAAATCTAGATATGGRCTTAAATCTAATCTAAATACTTGTATTTTATATCTGATCCTAACATAATACAAAGATAAAGTGAGTACCATGAATTAAGACTATCTGACTACAGCTCCTTGTACATATAGTAGTTGGACCAATGGTTGAAAAGACTAAGTGTTAAYATAGTGTTTCTACATAAGACAGGAGATTACAATCTAGTAACCAGAACAACTGCTGGTGGGCCAAATGAAAAGGTTTGGCCCRCGGGCCCCAGTTTGGGCACCTCTGATTTAGACTGAGAGAAAACTGAAAATAGCAGAAAAAACCCAGCCACCATGGTAAAAAGATCTAAATACCAAACCAAAGAAATATTTAAATCTTAAATCATAAACGTGTATGATTCTACTGTGTCTTTACACCCTAACATATAATAATTAAGACTTTGGATGAGAGCGATATGGTTTTCTCTCACTCCCTGTTGTTCTGTTTCACTTTTGATTCTGAGACTGACCAGATAAAACCTGCCACACAAAAGGCAGGGTTAGACCAGCGTGTTTAAACAGAACAAAAACTAATCTGATGTTATATTCTCTAATTAGATGGCAGCGTTCATCAGTCCTGCTGGAGTCAGTGTGCCCAGAACTAATTTCCTTTCCTTGTAAGTATCAGGAAGGCAGGGGGGCATTCAACTCTGCTTTTGTTTCCATTGAATGCAGGCAGCCTGGTCCTGTGTTATGTCCCCTGAATAAATCTTTGTGCCTTCACATCTGGATACACACTAAAGACTTTATCATCCAAACACAAACACACACACACACACACACACACACACACACACACACACAATTTAATAGACAGCGCATAACTGCTTGAGTGCATATTGATAAAACAATCAGATGTAACTATGAGCATCAAAGAGAACTGACAAACACTGAATATTAACCACAAACATCATATTACTATAAAAGCTCATTCACAAACACACTGATGTCAATTAAAATATAGTTTTCTTGGACAGCATAGAAAATGTGTTACAAGTTTTCAGTGATTTTATTTTAATAATTGTCAAACAATAAGTTAACATTAGTTATGTCTCAAACCTTTGCCAAAAAAAGGAATAAAGTGAAAAGTTACAAACTTTTATTTGAAAAATGAAAAAAGAACTGAGTTATACAGTTTGAATTATTCAAATGGACTTGTTTTAGTGATTTATTTTTATGTAGAAATATTAAATAGATATTTTCACAACCTCTAACTTGCCCAAACAGTTCTGTTTTGGACTTCAGTTTTGTCTGTGCCCATTGAGTTAGTTGCCATTGTTTCTGCCGTTTTCTTGGTCTTTCACTGCTAATTAACCGCAGCTGTTTCTGTTCAGTACTCGTCCTCCCAGTTTAAATAGTGTTTTTCTTGTCTGACTCTTGTTGCTGGTCATAAAATTAGAATATCATAAAAAAGTTGATTTATTTAAATAATTCCATTCAAAAAGTGAAAGTATTCATTCATTACACACAGACTGGTATATTTCAAATGTTTATTTCTTTTAATTTTGATACTCATAACTCACAACTAATGAAAACCCCAAATTTAGTACCAGACATTTTGATTATGAAAAGGTTCAATATTGAAGACACCTGGTGCCACATCAGCTATAATCAGCTAATTAACTCAAAACACCTGCAAAGGCCTTTCAATGTTCTCTCAGTCTAGTTCTGTWGGCRACATAGAATCCACATTGCTTGAWGTCCAGTGTAMAGTTTCCACAGTCAGTGATGGTTTGGKGCCATGTCATCTGCTGGTGTTGGTCAGCTGTGTTTTCTGAGGTCCAAAGTCAACACAGYYRTCYACCAGGAAGGTTTAGAGCRCTTCATGCTTTCTGCTGCTGACCAACTTCATGGAAATGCAGATTTCWTTTTACAACTGGACACCTGCACAGTGTCAAAGCTACCAGTACCYGGTTKAAKGACCATGGTATCCCTGTTCTTAATTGGCCAGCAAACTCACCTGACCTTAACTCCATAGAAAATCTATGGAGTATTGTGAAGAACAAGACGTGATACACAAGATCCAGATTCAGAAGAGCTGAAGGCCACWATCAGAGCAACCTGGRCTSYCATAACACCTKAGCAGAGCCACAGACTGATGGACTCCATGCYGTGCCGCATTGCTGCAGTAATCCAGGTGAAAGGAGCCTCAAGTATTGAGTGCTCATACTTTTCACTTGGCCAACATTTTTAAAAATCCTTTTTTTGTATTGGTCTTAAGTAATATTCTAATTTTCTGAGATACTGAATTTGGGGTTTTCATCATCAAAATTAAAAGAAATAACATTTAAATATATCAGTCTGTGTGTAATGAATGAAAATAATATACAATACAAGTTTCACTTTTTGAATGGAATTACTGAAATAAATCAACTTTTTCATGATATTTTAAGTTTATGACCAGCGCTTGTCAATGGGAAACATGCTCAAGAGTGGAGGGTTGCATATTTGACAAGTCATGTGGTGTGACCTTTAGACTGTAGAGTATGTCCTTTGTCATTATGTRCAGTTGTATGTGATGACGTAGTCCACAAGTCACCAATCATTTTAAAACTAAAAAGAACTTTAAACCAAAAGATCCCACTCTCTTCAAAGAGTCATATTTGCCACATCCAAAGTGTACAAAGTGAATCGTCAAGTTTACATCCTCCCTGCTTAAGCAGCTAGTCCACCATTACYATGACACTTCTTTGTTCTGCTGCCTAGGATAATACAGACCAAAGTGTTTACAGACCTACTGTATGTACAATGGCCTACAATGGGTTTGGCTGTAAGACATGGTGTGTGCTGTTGTTATTTGTGTCAGCTTTACAAACCTGAAATACAGAAAACATTTGAAAAGCTSCAGCAGATTCTGGTGAGTAGTTTTGGGAGATGTTGGGAGTGATGGAGTCATGGGACTATTTCTCCATAGAAATCTGTTTTTACAAGTCCTTATAAATTACTATACTTGCTGGACAGAGTTATTTCCTTTCCACAAGGCTACAGCAGTAACTCAATCTGACATTGTAACCAGAAAAGTATTCACTTGTTGAGGTGTACCAGTTTACATTGGTTTTGTACCTTCTGTGTTTGAAAAACCAGACCATGAAATCTCAAGCAGAAAGGGGCTTCACCATCATGAAATWAATCTGACTGAAAGCGTAAACTACAATATCAAGGTAACGTTTTCTTCACATGTGGACATAAAAGCTGGGAAAAGCATTTACCAGAGTTTGGCAGTCTGAATATTTGATATTAACACTGCTCACCTCCATGCTCTGCTTGTTGCCAACCAATCAGATTCCTTAGATCAGTGGGAATGCATGTCTAAAGTTGGGCCATAAAATAGAGGGCAAACATCTATTTTCAGTTAGTACATATTTAACACTGACAGCTCAGCCTCTTAAAGAAAGTGCTCACCTGATTGAAACAGGGAAATAATAGCTGAGGAATCAAATTCTTCACATTAGAAATACATGTTGGTTACTCTTGTTGCAGCAGAACATTGCACATGCATCCTTGGTTGACAGTAAACACTGGCAGTTAATCCAAAGTTAATTTTCCCAAAGGATAATCACAAAATACTACAATGCCATGGCCTGGATTGTAAGTCTATTGTACAAAATTATACCCCTTGGGCCTCATGCAAGAACCGTTCGTACGCACAGATTTGTTCTTAAAT
>NW_013952661.1:426402-428507 GCF_001266775.1 Austrofundulus limnaeus
AAGACTCAAGGCAAGGGAAAAAAATACATTTTATTCTATTGTATTCTCACTATCTCAGAAACAACAGTAGCTGCTGTAATCCTCCCACTTCTGATGAAATCTTCTGTGTTAGCTTTATTTTGATACCAAGATTATTTTTTTGTGAATACTGAGACACTCAGTTACATTTCAGCAAGTTATTTCAAGCACAAACTTCAAGGAAAGCCTTTGGAGCTGAAGAGATGAACTCTGGCATTTTTACATCTCAACTTGAGATATATTTGTCTTCAGTGGCTTTAACCTGGGAGTTCCTGCTGGAGCCCCTTGGATTCTCTTAGACCCCCTTAAACTGAGGAACAGAAGCTGTACTGGAGGCTTTCCCCTCAAGAACAGGCACAGAGGTCCTGTCAGAGGCAAAAACTAAAGTTTGGACAGGCCTCAGTTAGTGTTTTTTCTTCTTTTTGTTCCTTCTTTGAATGCTGAAGTCATCCAGATTCAGAAAGAACACACAAAGAACCACGAAGAAACCTTTAAAGTGTTAAACAAACCAAAATACGTTTGATATTTTAGATTCTTCTATTGTTTTGACTGATGCTCCTTCTGTCAGCTTCATGAGRTAATAATAAAAGATTTATCCTTTAGCTGCTGCCTGCCTTAGCTTTTATTAATCTGACATTCAGAGATTATTGCTTTTGTGACACARAGTTTGTCCTCACACCTGATCTAAATCAGACTCCTAAATACTTTTGTGATGGTTTTTTTTGTTTAATTTTGTCTGTGACGTTTGTGTTCTTGCATAGTATATGTGATGATTTTATGTGTGGTGAAAAACTGCACATCATCTTCCTGCTGTGGAGCTGCTTTACTTCAGCAGGGACATGAAACCRGTTGGAGTTGATGGGGAAATGGATGGAGCTAAATAAAGAACAATCCTGGAGGAAAACCTGTTAGAGACAGTAAAAACTGAGGTTGATGCCAAAATATCAGCCTGGATGTGCCAAACTGTCWGTGCCAGGCCCAAACAGACCTGGGGCCTCATGTACAAAGACTTGTGTACATTTCTTACTGAAACTTGGAGTACAGTGAAATCCAGAAAACGGCGTACGCCCAAAAAATCCTGGGGTCTCATGCAAAAAGGATTGCGCAGCTTTCACACTAAAAGTTGGCGTACGGACAAATTTAAAAAAGTGCGCCGCACCAAAATATTCAGATGAATAAAACCGTGCGCACACAGGTTCCTGCGCACCTTTCCTTTATACATACCAATGAACATGGAACTTAGTGCACGTGAGACACCTCCCATGATACACCTCCATTTAAATATGTAAAATAGATGTAAATGTGTCCAGCGTGTGAGATTCTCCTCAGATTTTCCTCTCTGTGGGATCAGAAATGATTTTTAGATGCAGGAAAGTTAGACATTAAATGGAGAATGAGTGAGAAAATTGTCTAAATAAGTAGTGGATTGTAAAAATGAGTTTGTCACTCACAGAGGTGTGTGTGAGTGTTGGTGTGTACTCGTGTGTGCTGTTATTTTCAGCGGCGCATGAGGCTGGAGATATTTCCACCTTTACACGTCTTTAATAAATGACTGTAAACACAGAGGAACTTATGACTTTTGTAGAACTTAGAAAAATATTTATTAAATAGTTGATGTGAAGAAATGAGCATTTCCTGCTCTTGTAAAAAATTGAACAACGCGCCCGTCCTCCTCTGCCTCACCTYGTAAAAGACTGACTCGTGGGGGGGTACCCAGCGCACGGTGTGGGACTGGGAACAATTGGCATTGATCCATACGCACAACTTTACGCAGCAATAAATCTATTGCGTCTTGTGGAGCTGAGCTGTTCTGAATTAATATACTGAGTTGACAACGTTTTTTTTTTTTCTCAGTGAGAATTAAAATGTTTCTTAGACAATTCACACATTTTATTCTCCTCAGCTGTGTGTGCACTCCGCAGGCCAAGCACTCTGCATGTGTTTTCAACTACGTGACAACAGAATAAAAACTTTACAGTTTACAGACTGAACTGAGATTCTTTTGATCAGTTTTAGGCTGCTCTATTTTCTTGTCTGAGGTGAAATGATTTTCAGTCCCGGGGTTCAGTTTCATGATCGTTCGAGTT
>NW_013952661.1:431512-432708 GCF_001266775.1 Austrofundulus limnaeus
GTTAATCATGTGGATGTAATAATGGTTAATCATGTGGATGTAATAATTGTTAATCATGTTTGTCTGGTGTGAACAATAATCATTTTCACATCAAGAACAGTTTCTCAGAATCACCTCTGTCACCAATGGAACCAAAACCACAGAAACGTTTGTACGCCAGCCCTGGAGTTGGTGTGGGGCTGCGCACTTTTCCACGTTAATTTCAGTTTTTATATRTACAGAGTTTTGCATGGAAAATGGTGTATACAAGGTTTTTGTGCGWATGCACCATTGATACATGAGGTTCCTGGAGCTGCAGCTAACAGTGCTTCTACAAACTATTAACTCACRAGGTTTGTCTAGAAATACACAGCACATATTTCAGATTTTTATTTGTAAAATATYTTTTTAAAACCACATATCGTTTTCTCTCTGTGGTTGGATTATGACAAATATGGGAAAGTTCAAGTAGGTGAGTACCATTCAAGGCCCTGTAGCTGATATGAAAAATATTTTTCTGAATATCACCAGCCTTCAGCTTTGYTCAATCTTTATTCGTTTTTCACTCTGCTTGGTTTTATTACAAAATGATTCTAATCAAAACAGTTTTTTACTTAGGTTAACAAAACATGACCTGAACACAGACTGAAAACTGCACACCTCTTCAAGGCTCCACTTTCAACTTTTTATCAACACTAACAGATTCAAGGCGTGAGCTGACAKACTGTCTGATGCTGATAAAACTTTTCTCTCCTGTCCAAACATGTCATCACTTCTGAAAGACAAAATCMTTTAACACTTCAAAAATCAAGACTGACTGCACAAACAAATATCAATGATCTACTTTCACATCTACAAAATTAAATAATCAAATTACCACATTTTACTTCCATATGTTGTCCCTAAGCTTTAAAAGAATGTTTTTTTATCTCTACTTGATGAGATGTTTGAGGATGTGACCTCAGATTGTTCAGTTACAAGAACACAAGGTGACTTTATGTCAGAGGTCATTAAGGGAGGGCATTCAAAGAGATCCACACCTGCTACAAAACATTGACAACATCTAAAGGAGCTGCTTTGGACACAACCACAGCTCCCAAAGACACTCATTAAAAATCTTACCAGGACCGCCTTCTTCCACCTGCATAATTTCACTAAAATTAGAAAGATCTTGTCCAAAAATGATGCAGCAAAACTGATTCATGCATGTATCACGT
>NW_013952661.1:433079-434739 GCF_001266775.1 Austrofundulus limnaeus
AGATTAGACTGAAGACTTTACTTTTTGATAAATCCTATAGTTAGACTCAGAGGTCTATTGAGTACTAGAAAAAATAACTAAGTAAAAATAAAAGTACCTTAACAGAAAATGATTTTGGTAAAAAATAAATAAATGTCACTGATGAGAAAAGTACTTAAGTAAAAGTCCTAAAACTGTTCACAAAAACTGGGAAAGTAGAAGTAAAAACATAATTTTCTACGCTCTCGAACAAATAAACTATTAAATTTACAGAAACCAAGTTGATTAAATTGGCCAATTGATTTGTAATAAAACATGTACATCACCTCAAATTTACTCTACTAGGTTTAGTGGAAATATTTGACATGATTTAGTTTTGTAAATCCATCGCTTATTTTCTTAGAGCACATAAACAACTCATTTCATGAGTTCAGACAGATTTAATTTGTACTAAGTAACTAGGTGTTAAACTTTAAAGTAAAGAAGAAAAAGTATCATTTTTAGGTTTTAAAAGTAACTAAGTAAAAGTCACGATTAAAAAAATACTTGGTAAAATTAAAAATCCTCAAAAAAATCACCTAAGTACTTTAACAAAGTAAATGTACTTAGTTACTATAAAACTCTGGTTAGACTTATGTTTCCTGAGTTATTCCTTAGTTCTGCTGCTGTAGGTTTAGACTGCTGGAGCACAAACTGACCATATTTCTTCACCCTGATATTGTCTTTAGTCTCTCTCCTCTACAAATTTCTTGTAATTATTTCTATCAATAACGTGTTTTCTTCGTCTCTCTTCCAGAAGAAAATACACCCGGACCACTTCTTCTGTGTTTATGTCTCTTTCCTGTCCCCCAAACCCGGCCTGTCCTGAGTCTGGTTCGGATTCTGCTGGAGCTTTCTTCCTGTTAAAAGAAAGTCATTTCTTTCCACTGTCACCAATGTGCTGCTCAGAATGGGAGACTGTGACGAAGTGATTCAACTCAATCTGTTGCTTCCTTAGACTGATTGCTTTTTGTACAGATCTGAAACATTTGTTACATCTTTGCACTAWATAATAAACTGAATAGAATTGAAAGACTGATCTTAGCATTTCATTTTAAATAAATCYAACACTGAGCTGTTATTCAGGGRTTCTTCTTGATTTACTGGGTTTTGACCACAGARAATTWAAAAAAAATGGAGAAAACAGTGCTGGTAGGGCCCAAGAATGCAGACTGGTGTGAAGGACTCAATTAATGAATGTTTAATAGTATAAAGCAAAAAGGCTGCAAGGAAGGAACTACTTCTGGGGAAAAAAACTAATTTCCTATAAAATAAACAGCTGATTTGGCAGCAAGCACATTTAAAATACAACATGGTTAAAATCACTTGAGAAAACCAGAACATAAAGATATGCTGATCAGGATTCAATGGATGCCGTAAGTTTAAATGTGCAGAAAGGAATGAGGAAAGTGGCTGCAGCTGAGACTAATGAGAAAAGGAAACAGGTGTGAGACGAGAGACTAGAGCCCGTATTTATAAAACTTCTTAAGGGCTCGACACACGGGGAGCGACAAACTACAGCGATTAATGGCTGTCATTGCAGCCAGGGTGAAACCCGACACAAGGGACGCGATAGCGATCGCAGCGTTGCGAATTGCGCTCTCAGATCGCTTGTCTTCACAAAATTTGATTGGTTCTTGAC
>NW_013952661.1:440865-444381 GCF_001266775.1 Austrofundulus limnaeus
GTGTGTGTGTGTGTGTGTGTGTGTGTGTGTGTGTGTGTGTGTGTGTGTTGCTTTATGGAGCATATTAAGATTGATTTGACTATTGTCCATTAAAAGGAGAAACCAGAGGAGACAGTATGAATGAGATTATTATTTCAGTTATAGTTTTTTACAGTCTGATGCTGTGGGCAGGAAGGACCTGTGCTAACTCTCTTTCCTGCACCTGGGAGTTAAAAGGTTTTTGCTGCTCAGTCATCTCACATCTCACAATGTTGTGCAGGGGGTGGGAGAGATTGGTCGGGATGGATGATAGCTTTGCCAGCATCTTTCTGCCCACCACCTCCCGATGAAATCCAGCTCCTCTTTTCAGTCTAGTGGGTCTAATTCGGTCTCTGTCTGTGCTGCCCCCCAAGCACTGCAGAGCCACCACACTGTCATAAAGTGTGTTATAAAGTGTGTGAAGCAGATCCCCCTCTCCATTGTCCAGTCTCTCTATTCAGTTCATGTCTGTTTGGTTCTGCTCAGGTGTGTGTCTCCATGTCAGTGTGTCCCTCACTCTGTGGGTGTGATTATGAGCAGATCAGCAGCATCAGCTTCAGTCTTTTTAGTGAAAAAGGGGGAAAAAAACAAAGCTGTTGTAGTTTTGTCTGGTAGACTTTATCTTTGTGTTGTGGTACTGTTTATAAGTGTGTGTGTGTGTAACTGTGGGCCTCTGTCAGAAACCACCCAGGATATCTGCTCATTTCAGACAGCTCTGTCCAGCTCAAGCTGTGACCGCATCTTCTTCACCTCTCTCCAGGAGGAGTTCTACCTCGGCTCAGCCAATCCACAGGCAGAAGTCTGCCGACTTTGAAATCGTAAGCGTGCAACACTCGGTTCTACCCGCTAAGAACCACAAAGTCTGAGGTGAGCCCTGCGCTCCTGCTCATTCTCCTCCTCCACACAGCTCACAGTGACAGTGCTGCTGTATTTCTGCAGATGGCAGTGTTGTATGTGAAGTCAGACAAAAAGGATCAGCGACATCCTCTGACACAGTCCTGCAGTCTCACAACCTGTGGTCTTCAGTCAGGTGTCTACACAGCCAGGTGTTGGTTCACACCAGCCTCTTTATGTTTTCACTGCAGCAGCTGGATGATGTTAAAAGCACTGGAGAGGTCAAATAACACTACTCTTACAGCGCTTCTGGGGAACTTCATGAGACAGAGCCAGGTGTTGCAGGTCTGGTCCACCATACGCCAGGTTGGTAGTTGAGCTGCGAGGAGATCAAATGCAGAACTCACCTGTGAAAGACATCATTGGAAATACCTGGGAGGACTGATAAGGACCAGGTGTGCAGGGGAGGGGCTAGGTAAAACCACAGAGGTGGGGAAACCCTGGGGAACTAAACACAAAGACACAAATGAAGATAAAACATAAATAAAAAAAAACTTCTAACAGGAACATGCTGAGTCATCATGCTTGTTGCAGCAGCAGAGCAAGATGGAGGACTTTACTTTCCCCTAGAGTTCAGCTCAGCCCCCCTCACCACTTGATGAACGCAACATATCAACCAGGTTTAAGTGCTGTTTTGGCCTGAGGAGGGTCAAGTGAAGACATGCCAAACACACAGGCAAGAGGACAAAAACAAAATCTGCTGCTGCTGTTTGTCCTAACATCATTTTATTCTGAGACAATACTGAGACCAAATCTAATATTTGTCTCCGTGAACCTTTTCTGGCTACATGATGCTCAGTGGTGTGGAGCTAAAGCTCTGACTGCCATCTGAAGTCTAAGGTCAGATCTTCAGCTTTGTGCTCCCAGGCTAAAAAGCAGCTGACCGTCTCTCTGCAGCTGGTGACTGAGGCTCTCCTGGGTCATTGCTTACAGATGACCATAGTGGGCAGCTACAGAGCAGCAGCTGTAGAGGAACAGCTACAGAGCAGCTGCTACAGAGGAACATCTACAGAGGAAAAGCTTCAGAGGAGCAGCTGCAGAGGAACAGCTACAGAGGAGCAGCTGCAGAGGAGCTGCTACAGAGGAACAGCTAAAGAGCAGAAGCTGCAGAGGAGCAGCTACAGAGGAGCAGCTGCAGAGGAGCAGTTGCAGAGCAGCAGCTGCAGACGAGCAGCTAAAGAGGAGCAGCTGCAGAGGAGTAGCTGCAGAGGAACAGCTACAGAGGAGCAGCTACAGAGGAGCAGCTACAGAGGAGCAGCTGTAGATGAGCAACTGCAGAGCAGCAGCTACAGAGGAGCAGCTAAAGAGCAGCAGCTGCAGAGGATCAGCAACAGCTAGAGTGGAACAGGTAAAGATCAAAAGCTGCAGATGAGCTGCTGCAGAGGAGCAGCTACAAAGGAGCAGCAAAAGAGCATCAGCTAGAGAGAAGCAGCAAAAAAGGAGCAGCAGAAGAGCATCAGCTACAGAGGAGCAGCTACAGAGGAGCAGCTACAGATGAGCAGCAAAAAAGCAGCAGCTACAGAGCAGCAGCTGCAGAGGAGCAGCTGAAGAAGAACAGCCACAGAGGAGCAGTTGCAGAGCAGCAGCTAAGGATCACAGCTACAGAGGAGCAGCTACAGAGCAGCAGCT
This sequence comes from Austrofundulus limnaeus, assembly GCF_001266775.1. Lineage (NCBI taxonomy): Eukaryota > Metazoa > Chordata > Actinopteri > Cyprinodontiformes > Rivulidae > Austrofundulus > Austrofundulus limnaeus. Next base: position 443,407 of record NW_013952661.1, read on the forward strand.
GCAGAGGAGCAGTTACAGAGGAACAGACACAGAGGTGCAGCAGCAGAGCAGCAGTTACAGAGGAGCAGCTAAAGATCATAACTACCGAGGAGCAGTTACAGAGGAGCAGCTAAAGAGAAACAGCTGCAGAAGAGCAGCTACAGAGGAACAGCTACAGAGCAGCAGCTGCAGAGGAGCAGCTGAAGAGGAGCTGCTACAGAGGAACAGCTACAGAGGAGCAGTTGCAGAGCAGCAGCTGCAGAGGAGCTGCTACAGAGGAACAGCTACAGAGGAGCAGTTACAGAGGAGCAGCTGAAAAGGAACAGCTACAGAGGAGCAGTTGCAGAGGAGCAGCTACAGAGGAACAGCTGCAGAGGAGCAGCTACAGAGGAACAGCTGCAGAGGAGCAGCTACAGAGGAACAGCTGCAGAGGAGCAGCTGCAGAGGAGCAGTTGCAGAGCAGCAGCTGCAAAGGATCAGCTGCAGAGGAACAGCTAGCGAGGAGCAGCTACAGAGGAGCAGGTGTAGATGAGCAACTGCAAAGCAGCAGCTACAGAGGAGCAGCTAAAGAGCAGCAGCTGCAGAGGAGCAGCAAAAGAGCATCAGCTACAGAGGAGCAGCAAAAGAGGAGCAGCAAAAGAGCATCAGCTGCAGAGGAGCAGCTACAGAGTAGCAGCAAAAAAGCAGCAGCTACAGAGGAGCAGTTACAGAGAAGCAGCTACAGAGGAGCAGATACAGAGGAGCAGTTGCAGAGGAGCAGCTAAGGATCACAGCTATGGAGGAGCATCTACAGAGCAGCAGCTGCAGAGGAGCAGTTACAGAGGAGCAGCTAAAGATCATAAATACCGAGGAGCAGTTACAGAGGAGCAGCTAAAGATCATAACTACCGAGGAGCAGTTACTGAGGAGCAGCTAAAGAGAAACAGCTGCAGAAGAGCAGCTACAGAGGAACAGCTACAGAGGAACAGTTGTAGATGAGCAACTGCAAAGCTGCAGC
>NW_013952661.1:444416-445529 GCF_001266775.1 Austrofundulus limnaeus
GAGGAGCAGCTAAAGAGAAACAGCTGCAGAAGAGCAGCTACAGAGGAACAGCTACAGAGGAACAGTTGTAGATGAGCAACTGCAAAGCTGCAGCAGCTGAGTGAAGCTGACACCCCACCCACACAAAAAATCCAAGCAAGTAAGCGGATTGGTTAGTGCTTCGTTTGTGCAGGTTTGTGCAGTTAAAATGAGCGTTTGTGCTATTATAGTTTGAGATATTTTATGTTTCAATTTCAGGTGATCACATGACCTGAATTATTTACATCATTACCTGAGGGTAACAGGTTTATTTAAGAGAATATAAGTAGTAAGAGCTAGTTCCTGTAGATGGCGATAATACACCAAATGGATGTAATCTGCTGACAAACCTCACAGAAGAAGAATGTCTGGAAAAAAAGAAGAAAAAATGGCCACCTGCTGACTGTTCTGCACATACCTTTACATGAACTGATGATGTCTGTGTTCTGHGACCATTATAGTTTTATGTTATGACTTATAGCTAAAGTAACTAACATCTGATGCTGTTAAACTATTACTGTTTCGGTATGATTACTTTTTCAATAAATTTTGTTTTAGAAAGAATTTTGTGTAATCTTTTTAGTAGCTTAGATGAATTACATTTCAAATGCATTGTTTTTATTTTGTCAACCACACTTCTGTTCATAAAACAGAATAAAAGTGCCTAAAGTTTATAAAATAACATGAAACCTCTTTTGTAACTTTATTGATAATGTACAACACACACAATCCTTTGATTTGCTAGCCCCTCCCACTCGACACCTCCATGACCCCATCCAGGACTGACTGTGAGACAGTGGATGAAAATAAGCTTTAGCAACATTTTATACTCTATTAATAACAAAAATACACAAATTAGCTGTGTTACTCGTACATTCAAATAGTTTTTGTTCATAACCCTTTATTCAAGTACATATTTGGACAAGTTGAGTAAATTTAAAATAGAGGTTTTAGTTAAAACGCCTTTACCGATGCCAATGCAATGCCAGACTACCAGACTGGCAAATACAGTGGTTTGCAAAAGTATTCATACCCCTTGAACTTTTCCATATTTTGTCACATTACAACCACAAACATAAATATATTTCACTGGAA
>NW_013952661.1:446792-451650 GCF_001266775.1 Austrofundulus limnaeus
TTCCAGTGAAATATATTTATGTTTGTGGTTGTAATGTGACAAAATATGGAAAAGTTCAAGGGGTATGAATACTTTTGCAAACCACTGTAAGTATGAATGGATGGATGTTTTATAAATGCATTTAAGTAAATCCACAACTTCTAATATAGTTTGAAGTACAATTTTTATGCTAGTTTAAACAAAGACTAAGTTAAGCTGTGAACTGCAGTTAGACATTTCTATTCAGTCAAGAAAGCCAAATTAATTGTAAATTAATATTGAAGTCATCCTCACTGAGGTAGGTTAACACACACTGTAAAGGACCATGTAGCAAGGACTAAACTTCAGTGTTAAAATAACCAAAATATTTTATTAAAAGTGCCTTTTGCTCTTATAACCACTATGAACATGCATACTATTCATTGGAATTTAAAAACTATTAGAAATTGATTCCAGATGGTTACAGAACATCATGAAGTGGAATCAGAGTTTGCCAGGTGTGCACAACTGTAAGTAAAGCAAAATGTTCCTACTTTGAATTATCTAAATAAAAATAAATTATATTTTGGTTCATATAACAATGTTTAGAYCTCTACATGATTCCAGTATGTGTTCCATCAAAGTTTGAATGACCTCAGCGTTACATTTTAAAGTTGAAAGCAAACAAAAATATAACATTTAATGAGAAAGTGTGTCCATACATTTTTACTGGTAGCGTATAAGCCAGAATTATTTATCTGACAAATGCTAATAGCTTTTTCTTTTATTTCTTTAACTAGATGCCCCGATAGTCATCGGTAGACAGGAATTCTCTAGTTGCAGTTCTCTGTATGTCAAAAGAGGCCATATTCCAAAATGGCAAAATAGCTACTCCAGCTGCCGCTGTCTGGACAGAGCTGAGTCAACAGATAGAGCACAAAATGTCTGCAAAGGCCCTGTACACTTTTTTTAAGTGTAACAGACACAACATCTGGTCATCTTTGGAAATAAGTGATCAAGTTAGTGATCCAGAAAGTAGTGTTGACACAGACATAGAAGACTCAGGTTCGATTTCTCCCATACAAAAAGACTTTCATTCTTTTCAGATTGAAGTTCCCTTTGAAGAATGGATTAAATTTATTCCTGAAAAAGTTGAAAACAGATAAGTATTCTCCATCTGGAAAAAGGGAATACACAGTGTTGAAGCCTGGCAGTTGGGCCCATGTGATAAATGATCTGATGTGGAGGAAGGTCAAACACACATGCACATTTGTGTTTCAAAGAGCCAAGGTCTATCCATCTGTCACCAGTAAATACATGGAGATCAGAGGATTCTGTAAAGAGTGTCATAGCCATTTAGATAGTACATGTGACAAAGAGCCAGCAATTAATTGCCCAATGGTGCTCCTAAGTTCCATAAAAAACACAGATGTGTCTCTGCATACTGGTCGTTGCAAGCGGTTCGTGTCTGGAAACCTGTGTGAGCAGATTGCCAAGGAGCTGTTTGAGGGCAGGAAAGAACCAGCTGTATGGAGGTCAGCAAAGGCAGCAGATCTGATGGATGTTGGAGATCCTGAGCCAAGCCACCTTCCTAATTTAGCCACCCTGCGAAAAGCAAAACAGGAGAGAAAGCAGTTGGAATTAGGGGACAAAGATCCCATTGCATCTTTGCAATTATTAAAATACAGTACACCTCACAGTGGGAGCATTAGAGATATTGGACTGGACAAGTTTTTTTGTCACTACTGGAGTCAAACTCAAATGCATGTGTACAAGGAATTTTGCAAGAACTCTCACCCAACAGTCTGTTTTGATGCAACTGGCTCAGTAGTGAGAAAACAGGTGAAACCAAGTGGCACATCTGGCCACATCTTCTTGTACCAAGGTGTTCTGACAACAAACAGCTGCTCCAGTGTCCCAGTGGTGCAAATGCTGTCAAGAGAGACATGACATTAATGCCATCGCAACCTGGTTAACAGAATGGATTCGTGCAGGTGCAGCTGTCCCAAAGGAAGCTGCGAGTGATTTCTCTCTGGCCATTCTCGGACCTCTGGTGAAGGCTTTTACTCCTCATCATGATCTGAAGCCCTACATAAATGAATGCTTTCATGTCTTACTTGGGAACCAGTCAGCAAGACTCCCCCCCTGTTTTGTCAGGGTTGATGTTGCGCACTGCATCAAGATGATCTGCCAGTGGGACTGCCTGAAAAACAAAACACATCGTGTCAAAGATTTCTTTGTCAGGTCATTAGCAAAGTCACAATGCTTGGACCATGCAAAACAGCTCTTAAGTGCCATCTTTGTTGTGGTCCTCAGTGAAGCAGATGGTGACGACAGTTCTGCAGCTCGTCTTGCATCAGAAAGATGCAAGAAGTACCTGAAAGGTCAAATAGCAGCAGGCTCCATCATCATTCCAGATGAAGTGACAGAGGAAATGGATCAAGTGGATCCATGTRACGAGATCCAAACTGACCTACGACACTGGGTGRCAAAAATATGTGAGGAGAGCAGGTCACTTGCTGCAGCTAATGGGGACAGAGACAATATCCACTTCCTCCCTGAGATCATTCCCAATATAATAAGACTTGCAAGTTAYTTACCACTCTGGACAGGAATAATGGTCCCTCTGTTCCACAGCACCAGCATCACAGCAAGCTCAGCCACTGTCGAAGCTGAATTCAAAAATATCAAACATGGCCTTTTCAAACATGATAACTTGCCTGTTCGAGTTGATGCCTTCATTGCTCATCATCTTTCCTTCATTGAGGGAAACATGCGGATTGCTTCAGCACATGAAAAAAACAACGAGGCAACATTGGGATCAGCAACAGTCACAGAAGCCAATCCAGCAACAATGACTGCCCACAGTGATGAAGGCAAGATAAAAATGGATGCTCACCCTCATGTGGAATCTGATGCTGCCACAAGCATTCCTCCAACAGCTGAAGATTAGGTGGAAAACTGGAGAGGCCTAATTCTTCCACCCAAAAAAAGGAAGAGCACTTCCTACCTCTCTCCTTGCACTGAAAGGCTCCATGCAGATTCATCTTTTGGGACTAAAAGAGTGAAACTGGGGCTATTAAAAATGGTAACCTGCTTCAGCCTAATAGACACGGGAAATCAAAAATCTTTGTGCTGAATACCTGTGCGTTTGATGCATTTTTTTCAGTGCTTATGCTGTGCTTTCTRTGACAGCTCTGCATTTCAAAATGCTGTAAGGAAAAACAGTGACAACCCAGTCCTRCAGCTGGTAAAAGCCATTGCCACAGAGGGTGTGACTCAACAGACCTACTCACGAAGGGCCGAGCTGCTTAGTTCACTGTTTGAAGCAGTGCAGTGAAGACTGGTGCTCTCCACATTGATGCCCAGTGCAAAGTGCAAAGTGCACATAAATATGACAAGKGAAGAACCACTTGTTTCTCCAGCCATTTCTGTCCTTAGGGATTCTGGTATGGCTCAGCTCGACACCGCTGTGGAAAAAGGACTCTCCCTTCCTCTGTCTCCATGCCTCAGGCCACTCCAGAATGAATCTCTGTGTCCATCAGAGCTGAAGACAGAAGACAGGACCTCAAGAAATGTGCTCTGTGCAGGCAGAGTCACCCACAGCTACAGCATTGGCGATATAGCATGGATTGAKACTGACCTTGCTAACCAAACTGCAATTCCCTTGAGTGAATTTCCATCCACTATAGTTCTCCAAGGAAAGACCTTCACTTTCAGATCAGTCATTGCTTTCAAGGGAAGCATGACCAAAGATGGCCTGGGGCGTAATGCCGCATACTGCAGGAGAGTGTCTGGGAGCTGTATGACGACCTGACAGAGTGCAAACAGCATCTGAAAAGACAAAAATACAACCACATGCTGTGTTATACACAGCAGACTGAGGATTGTGACCGTGTGATGTCATACCCTGCCTGTAAATAAGTTCATGTTCACCTTTTATAAAAGTCACAAATCTTTTGACAAAATGTGTCTATTTCATGTTCAGTCTTTCCGCATGAAGTCAATTTTCTTAATCTTAAACATTTCCTCCACAAAACCATTAATAACATTTGTTTTGTAGATGAAATAGTTTACTGGTTTAAATTGTGACCACCAGGGGGCTTTGTTAGAATGCACACTAAAGATGTCTGTAGGGGTAACCCTGGTGAAATATTCATTCCTATTTTTTTTTGTCTTTGATTTGCTTTTACACTTATAAGAAGAAAGTCATTTTAAAGTTTGTTTCTATTTCTTTAAGTGAATAGGACAATAAGTCCTATATGTTTTTTTCATTTAATCTTTTAAAAGAGGTTATAATCAATATATCATTACTCAAAGTTTTATTGAATTAATCTTTGCATCTCTCTTTGTTCCAGAGTATAACACTGTGAAAAGAAAAAGAGTTGAAATGTGTTTTATGTTTCTTCTTAGTACTGGTTTATTAATCATGGTTTTATCATTTTTCTTAATTGGTTTAAAGATTAATAATTGTGTACTATTAATTTTTACTATTACTCCATTTGTGCAAAGTGGTGGATGAATTATAACCTTAGTGAAGTGATTTTTAAGACACAGTTTAGTCTCTATTCAGACTTCCAAGGTCTTTTTTGCTGATAACAACTCGCAGCTGGCCGCGCCAATGTGGGAAAACAGATTGTTTTGCCTCTCACCTTTTTTCCTCTCAAGGAACAAATTTTTTCTGTTCTCACAGTTAACAGTAGTTCGTGTTTGTTCGTCGGAGCGAACGGTGCTGTCTGGGTCTCTCTTAGGTGTCCGGCTGGACACCTGTCTGGATGAGGTGAATGTCACTAACCTAATCTACTGCCGAGAAGCACTGGACTGAGACATAAACCTGAAGCCACTGGCTCGTTAGGGGTGTGACAGGAGTCTCCTCAGCCACCTGGTGTCATGAGGACAT
>NW_013952661.1:451829-453149 GCF_001266775.1 Austrofundulus limnaeus
ACTAATTTCTTTTCCTCCTATCCTTAAAGCTTAAATCTTTACCTTTACTCTCTTATTTACTTAAACTTAGTTAAGCAGCGTGCCAGTAAATTATAACACCTGAAATTTACTGTTTATGATAACTCTGAGGTGGAATTTTTATGTCGAAATATAACTTGTGTTCATTTATTCATATAATATTTTTAATAAATGTTTGTATGTTTAATCCTGTTCATATATCTAAAAAATAAATTACTTTGTTTTGGAAATACGTTCAGGTCACAAGTTTTCATTTCTCATTCATGATCAGAGTTGGTGTCTTGTCATCTGTCTGGGATTTCATAATGCAAAGATCTTGAGGAATTATTTTGTGAGATTAGGCTGGTCCTAGTTTCATAGGGTAGTTCTTACATGTCCTATAATTTTCTTTCTTTTTCTTTATTTCCTTAAGGTCAGTACACATAAGTGTGTATATGTGGTTCTGTAACAGAAACAAATAAACAATATACAGATATAAATTAGACTAAAACAAGTCTCTCAAATAAATAATAAATGATTATAGCAATACATAGTGATAATAGAATAACTCTGAAATTTAAATCCCAAAATAAATATGTACCAACAATTAAAGTGTGACATTCATCCAATTGCCTACCTACAGTAATTTAGGCTACAACTTGCATTACTAATATTAATTGCTGAGACATTCGGCAAATATTCAAATACAAAAATAAACATCAAAAAACCACAAGGAAGTAAACATTTGGGACTACTAAACATTTTATCATTAATAATATTCAAGCGTTTCCWTGCCATAAGCAACACATATGGCATTAATTAAAGGCAGCAAACTGCGCCACTGTGAACGTCACAACACGTGCAGCAATATCTCAAACAGTCCACACTCATAAAAACAACCTAAATTACAAGAAACATAAAACCAAATCACTTACTGGTAGTTTGCACGCATGTACACAAAACCAGCAACTCTGTTAAAATCATAAAACTGACCKTCCTCTGTGCTGCGCTCCACAGAGGTCCTCCTGCACTGTCTCTGCACTCAATTGGTGTGCGGCTCTGATTGGCTGATATCTTAACAAGAAATTGAGTGAACTAGTTGGACCACTCTTCACGACAACGTTCCTTTTTTCTAAACTGGGCAACAGCTGTCCTGCTGCACAGTCTCATTACACAATTGGTGTGCAGTTCTGATTGGCTGACATCTTAACAAGAAATTTAGCCAAAAGAGTAGGACATTCTACTGTAAATCAAGTACACTAAAGCTTAAAACATAAAATATATTTATAAAAGAAATAAAGAGCTGTCCCAAGAAAGCTACAT
>NW_013952661.1:453265-453788 GCF_001266775.1 Austrofundulus limnaeus
TCCTAAGAGAAACAGCCTCAAATGTCTGGTGTTTAACATCTAATCTGACGTTTGTGTTTCTATTTAAGTGTGGTTAACAATTAAGAAGTTAAAAGTTTGTTATTGTTGGTCCCAAAACTTTTTATAGGAAATTAATTGTTTACAATCAAGTGTACTCTATAGTCAATTTTGTGTGATTTGTAAAATAAATGATCACATACTATGGTTCAAATCAACATTCACTGACTGTTACTTTTTGTGTCCATTCATTCTTGCACTAAAGAAATGTTTATCCAAACATTAAAAGAGATCCTTGCTAATTAAATTACTCTTATAACCTTGTTATAAGAAGTGTAAGCTGACCCTTACAAGCAGCAAAAGATCACAGCAAAAGAGCAGCAGCTGCAGAGGAGCAGTTACAGAGGAGCAGCTACAGAGGAGCAGTAACAGAGGAGCAGCTACAGAGGAGCAGTTACAGAGGAGCAGCTAAAAATCATAGCTACAGAGGAGCAGCTACAGAACAGTAGCTACAGAGCAGCAGCTG
>NW_013952661.1:453857-458981 GCF_001266775.1 Austrofundulus limnaeus
AGCTGACCCTTACAAGCAGCAAAAGATCACAGCAAAAGAGCAGCAGCTGCAGAGGAGCAGTTACAGAGGAGCAGCTACAGAGGAGCAGTAACAGAGGAGCAGCTACAGAGGAGCAGTTACAGAGGAGCAGCTAAAAATCATAGCTACAGAGGAGCAGCTACAGAACAGTAGCTACAGAGCAGCAGCTGCAGAGGAGCAGCTACGGAGGAGCAGCTACAGAGGAGCAGTTACAGAGGAGCAGCTAAAGATCATAGCTACAGAGGAGCAGCTACAGAGCAGTAGCTACAGAGAAGCAGCGGCAGAGGAGCAGATACAGAGGAGCAGCTAAAGAACAGCTGCTACAGAGGACAGCTGCAGAGTTACAACTAAAAATCAGCAGCTACAGAGGAGAAGCTACATAGCAGCAGCTACAGAGGAGCAGCTAAAGATCAGAAGCTGCAGAGGAGCAGCTACAGAGCAGCAGTGAAAGAGCAGCAGTTGCAGAGGAGCAGCTACAGAGCAGCAGCTGCAGCATAGCAGCTACAGAGGATCAGCTACAGAGCAGCAGCTTCAGAGGGGCAGCTACAGAGCAGCAGCTTCAGAGGGGCAGCTACCCTGGAGCATCTGCAGAGGCGCAGCTGCAGAGRAGCAGCTACAGAGCTGCAGCTAAAGAGCAACAGCTGCAGAACATAAGCTACAGAGCAACAGCTACAGAGGAGATACAGAGCTGCAGCTGCAGAGGAGCAGTTACAGAGCAGCAGCTACCGAGAAGCAGCTGCAGAGCAGCACCTACAGAGGAGCAGCTACAGAGTAGCAGCTGCAGAGGAGCATCTAAAAAGCAACAGCTACATAGGAGTAACTGCAGAGGTGCAGCTAAAGATCAGCAGCTACATAGGAGAAGCTACAGAGCARCAGCTACAGAGGAGCAGCTAAAGAGCAGCAGCTAAAGTGGAGAAGCTACAGAGCAGCAGCTAAAGTGGAGCAGCTAAAGAGCAGCAGCTGCACAGGGGCAGCAATAGAGCAGCAGCTGCAAAGGGGCAGCCACAGATCAGCAGCTGAAGAGCAGTAGCTGCAGAGAAGCAGCTACAGAGAAGCAGATGYAGAGGAGCAGCTGCAGAGGGGCAACTACAGAGCAGCAGCTAAAGAGCATCAGCTACAGGGCAACAGCTGCAGAACATTAGCTACAGCGCAACAGCTGCAGAGGAGCAGCTACAGAATAGCAGCTGCAGAGCAGAAGCAAAAGAGCAGCAGCTAAAGAGCAGCAGCAAAAGATCAGCAGTTACAGAGGAGCAGCTACAGAGCAGCAGCTGCAGAGTTCATGTCAGTCACTGAGAGAGGGACAGGACCAGAGAGCCGGAAGTATAAAGCACCAGCCGGTTTGGATGTTATCATTACATTAAATGGATGTTATTAGTGGTTATCAGTCCCTTAGAATGGTTTCAGACTGTCCCGACAGTGCCCCCGTAGTGGGTTACCAGTACCATATACGTTGGAATACAACAATCTGCTACCGCCGGAGTCCTGTCTACTTTACCATGTCATTTTCTCTAAAACTAACCTTAGCRGCTTTATGCCTCATACTAATGTCAATGTCAATGTCAAATTTATTTGTATAGCACATTAAAACAACAAAAGCTGACCAAAGTGCTTCACAGTTCAGTCAAGACATATCAAAAAACAATCAAGAGATACAAATACAGAAACACAATATAATATATGAAAAGGCTTTAACTGAACCTCCAACTCGGCCTTAATCATAAGCGAAAGAAAATAAATGGGTCTTCAGCAAAGATTTAAAAGCCTCAACAGTCTCTGCTGACCGAATATTCAGAGGCAGACTGTTCCACACACAGCTTTGGAGCAGCTATTGCAAAAGCCCGGTCACCTCTAGATTTCAGTTTGGATCWATGAACATCCAACAGAAACTGGTTGGTAGACCTGAGTGCTCTGATTGGAGTGTAGATGTTAAGAAGATCACATAAATATGATGGGGCCAGACCATTAAAAACTTTAAAAGCCATCAATAAAATCTAAAAATCAATTCGCAGGTAAACAGGAAGCCAATGTATAGAAGCCAGGACCGAGGTTATGTGTTCTTGCTTTTTAGTACCTGTTAAAAGACGAGCTGCTGCGTTCTGGAAAGTCTGTAGGCGGTGCAGAGATGATTTATCTAAGCCAGCATACAAAGAATTACAATAGTCCAAGCGAGTGGTAATAAAAGCGTGAATCACCTTTTCAAGGTCTACGAACCAGCTGACAGTCTGAAGCCATTCTATGGGATGGAGAACCCACGAGGCGGCACAGTCGGGACAGTCTGAAGCTAGTCTGAAGCCATTCTATGAGACTGACAACGGCTAATAACGTCCATTTATTGGATGATAACATCCGAAGCGGGTGAACGCACAGAGGATGAGGGGACTTTAGTGGATGCAGAATGATTTTAAGCCTCTCCTCTCCAAGTAAACATTTTCCTTTAAACAAAAGTTCTTGATTTTTTTATTCATGTTGCTCATAATATTCATATATTTTTGTGTATTTTTGTGCATATTTTTGAAATATGTTTGATTTTAACTTGTTATTCAAGGAATTTAAAAAGTTAATTTTTGCACTGGGATTGATTATTAGTCTGTCAGCAGGTTAGGAGGGTGTGGAAGTGAGACTGGCTTCAAAAATATAAAATCAAAAGTTAAGGTCCCTCTGAGACTAAAGTCCCCCACATACTTGGGTGTACTTCGCTCCGCAGAGGTCTGCGTGGACTTGAGGCAGACTCATTGCGGACTGGTCTGCGCAGAGATCAATTTTTTACGTCCGCGTTGTCGCACAATAAACTGCCTGGCGAGTACTGTTTGGATGCAACACAAAGCTGATAAAGTTGAGAATCGGTCTCATTTGTGGACGAAATGGAGTCAAATTTTGAAGAGTGTCTCATGGAGGAGATTAGAAAACTTTATGAGTTATCAATGAAGGGATATAAAGACTTTCAGTGAGCAACTAATTTGAGGGAGGAAATAGCTCAGACCCTGGGTGAGGTAGTTCTTTTCTTTTTTTTTTCTTTTATTATTTTAAAGCTAAAATGCAAACTCTCTCTTCCTCTTCATCCTTGACATCATGACTGAAATTGCAAGAAATTAAAGAATTTGTCAGGTGGTCAGTATGCTCAGGTAGGAAGTCTAAAACATCCACGGACAAGATGCGTGGAGTCTGTGCGTCTCATGGACTGCGCACAGTACACTAGAGTATGTGGGAGCCTTTAAATGAAGGTTCTCTGCTTAGCTGGTTAAAAATACATTGCATGCTCCAAATCTTGTATTTGCAAAAACAATTTAGCTTCTGTTAAATATAGTTTTATTCTGACCAAACATCCAGAATATCTAAGACAGAAAACCTCTGAACTGCTGTTGTTCCTGAGTGTAGGCAGTAATCTGCCTCTGAACACAATCTGAACATCGCTGCAGGAAAATGAAGTACTACATGTTCAATGATTCAGCTTCCATTTATTTCACTAAGTGTGCTTTTCAAGTGGACTCTAATAGACTGAGTTTCACTCCAGACACAGCAGGAAATCTTTCTTCAGCAATCCATGGCTGAGTAAAAGATGATTACAGGTAATAAAAAGGATCTTTTGTGACATTCACTGTTTAATGGACTGAGTCAGACAGAAAAAAAGAAAGTTTTTAAAGACTTTCTTTCTAAGATCTGAAACCTTTATATTTATGTGCATGTCTGTGTTTTACATTGCATCACTCTGCATTTGATGAATAGTGCCTGAAAAAAATAAAATGGAGCATTAATGGTTTTACTTGAGTCTCTCTGTGTGTGTTCGTTGTGTTAGCAAAATATACTTTGAACCACTGGATGGAAATTAAACTTTCAGAGAGAAGTCATATATGTTGTGTATCTATAACTAATAAACTTTTGATGTCAACCTAATTTAAGATGGCCGCTGTAGGGGTCACCTCGAGTGAAGAAACAAGATTTTCTGCTTCTAAGCAGGCCTCGGACAGGCCTGACAAGAAGACAGGAACTCTGTCACAAACTGAACTCTATTTAGGCCATGACAGGTCATTCTAACCGTGGAAGAGAACCCCTCAGTACTCTTAATCAGATAATGGACAGAACAATCTCTTCTTTTCATGATTCATGTGTTTTTAACTAAGAATGTTTATGCATTTGTTAAATCATGATAATGACTGTCACAGGAAAAGTGGAACCACTTCTTTTCTTTTATTGTGCCTTAAAAATTTATAATTGTATAAAATAATCACAGAGAATCTGATTACAATGTTTTCATTGTGTTTTCATGTAAATCACTGTTTTATTTTACTGTGAACACAGTAATATAATAGTGGATTTTTCCTGAGAAAATCTTTCATTTATTTGGACTGACAGAATGGTTCAAAGCTGATTATARAACAGAAATGTTAATTAATCATCATAAATGTTTTGCAGTGATTTCTCTTAGAATTTATCAGAAGAAAGCTGAAAAGAGGTTATCACATCATGTTGTTGAACAACCACAGAATTTTAACCTTGGGCTGGCGCCGGTTGGCAAATCTTTATCTTTCTTTCTCTGACTCATCTCTAAGCCTGAGGTCGGAACCAAAGTTCGTCCATTTCTTTTACTAACCCGGACAGCTTTGAGCAACACACTCTTCTTCCTGATTCCAACCTAGGAAGACAGCTGGGATTCTCTCAGGAGAAAGCTCAGCTCTGGCTGACAGTCTGATCCCATGAACTAATTAGGGAAAACTTCACATCCACGGACCCAGCACACCTGTCTGTGGTTCCAATCCGAGGCCAAGCCTCTAAGTGTGTTTTTAACTCCCAAGGGGAGATTTTATTTTGGAAGGAGGAATCGGATACGGCTTGAATTTTTCTGCCTTGGACTGAAACAGACGCAAGTTACCTGGGAAAACACCTGTTCGCCAATGACCAGTAAGCGAGCCGACATCAGTTCCCTGAATGATCGGAGGCGAGCCAGCTCCTACCCCGAGGGTGCCTTAAGAAGTCATCACCAGATAAAGCTGATGTGTTCGGAGTGACGTGTCATGTGGAACCTGAGCCCAGAAGAGACGTGCAGTTCTGGTTGACCCACACTTTGATAAAAGTAAAAGTTGTAATAACATACTAATCTTACTTTCCTCC
>NW_013952661.1:468800-469830 GCF_001266775.1 Austrofundulus limnaeus
GGGGGGGTCCTCTTATCCTACAGCAGTTTGACCCGGTTCCTAAATAAAATAACAACTCAGAGATGTTTTGGTAGCTAATAAACAGGACAGTGAGTGTGGAAGGTAAAGAATCAACTTTCAGCTGTCAGTTTTATGCTATAGTCTCTAGATGTGCAACACAGGCCTCCTCATAGAAGAACTGATCAAGTCTCCTTTGATGTCACTTCCTGTTTCACTCAGTCAGTCATGAGTCATGTGTCAGTCATGTCAGTTATGTGACAAAATGGGTAAAATGATGTGCATTATGTCAAGTTTCTGAAATATAAAGACGTTTTTCTTTGACTTGGATATGAACGTTACAGGACCTTTAAGACAATAGAGTGAAAGATGATTGTGGAGAAACTTAAGGCTCCTGCATACTCCCTCTGAAGCCTAACAGTTGATGCGCAGCCGTGGTTTTTCAGAGTTCGTTGTCGCACGCACCTTTCATTGTCCCTGAGACACCCCTCTCACCACAGCATATGTCACTACAGGGGGGTTCCTCCCACTGGACAATGCGGAAAAATGTCAGAGACCCTTCACTTGATGTTATTTATCTACAAATCTGTCCGGTTAAAGCTCCAAAGTTTTTATCAGTTAGATTCCACTGTGTACAATGCCTGTTTTATCTTCTTTCATGAGTTTTTGGCCGTGTGACCATCTTTATAAATTGCTGCTTACTGGTACAACACTTGCCTCTGGAAGCAAGTCGCTTATTTTTTTAAGCAAGTGGTTGAAACAAAATGTAGCGTCCTAGTGCTTTCAGCACAAACAAACACTCCCACGAACTTCTGACCAGTCACACAAGGAGTTCTTATGTGGAGGGGGGTGAAAATTTTCACCTGTGGGTTGTGTCAAGAAGCTGCCGAAATGTTGACAATGTGAACAGAATGACCCAATTTTCATCATGAAACTGTAAAAATGTCAACCAAATATGGCAGTTTGGAGGGATTGACAGAGATTTTCAGGATTATGGTTGTTGTTGTTTTTCATTTATTTTATTTTTCAATAT
>NW_013952661.1:470395-471581 GCF_001266775.1 Austrofundulus limnaeus
TTGTTAAATCTGAATCTATTTCCTAGTGAAAAAAACTATTTCAGTGTAAAAAACATTTTTGTTGAAAAATAATGTCAGTTTAAAATGTGAATGTTTTATTGAGCTGAGGTTTTTCTGCACTATTCCTTTTAAGGCGCTGTAGGTAGTTCTTTAAAAACTGTAGACCAGGTCAGGCCAACCAGTAGATCAGGATCTACCGGTAGATCTTTAGCTGGTTAGCAGTAGCTCACGGAGCAATGGATCACGGAGCTTGTAGAACGCAACATTGTTTTTGTTTAACATTGCAGCCTTAAATGCGCTCTTCGCAACATTTGTTTAACATTGCAGTCTTCAATGCACTCTTTGCAATGTTTGTTTAACATTGCATTCTTGAACGCACCCTTGCCAACGTTTGTTTAACATTGCATTCTTGAACGCGATCCAGTCTCTCTAGTTATGGGTTCTGTGAAACAGCACTCCGAACATGGTCTTGCGAGATTAGGGTCATGTGTTAAAACATGGCAGCGAGGCGGAAAAAAATGATGAACGAAAGACAGCTAACAAGCAAATAAAAACATTATTTTCACCTGGAGTGGGAAGAGGACTCATATGTAATTCGAGCTCTGCCTTGGCTTGTCCAAAAAGGATAACGTGGAACAGCATTTCTTTCAAAAAAAATGCATAGACGCCACGAGGCGGATTTCCCCTCCTAAGGTAAGGCTGCTATGCTTAATGCAGCCCCGTACCTGCCTCAACACACGTATTTCAGCGATGACGAAGTTATGAAAGAAGTGCTTGATGCTGCAGACATGCTTTTCTGTGATTTTAAAAATAAAAGTGAGATTGTGGCTGCTATAAAGACGTGCAGTTGTCCACCAGGATGGATAGATGTGTCCAAATCCGTGTCCGTGTTTCAGTCTGGACCAAGGGCGTAACTTTAGGTCTAACATTGGGGGGTTATGCTCGCTGCCCATTTATTTATTGAATAAATTACTTTTGTAAAATGATTCAGGATATTTTAGGGTTAAAATATATTGTAATGCTTTTACTGTGATTTACTTAACTTTCCTGTTTTCTCTGCATTTATTCTGCTCCTTTTTCTGTTCCACATAAGTTCAACAAGTAAGAAAAAAACTTACTATTTTTCTGTGCATGTGAGTATCTGGGACTGTCAGCTTCAGTCATGTTTTCAGTACTAATATTACAG
>NW_013952661.1:472622-492136 GCF_001266775.1 Austrofundulus limnaeus
TCTACAAGAAAGAAAGAAACAGCATTGAAGTTACTGCAACAACTGCAGCATACAGTACTGTTTATGAAGGCTACTGCTAGCAGCAGCAAACTCTTTGAATTCTTTGTCATGTCTTGTCCTCAAACGTTTAATTAAATTGCTGCTGTTAAAACATCCAACTTTCGCTCCTCCTCTTGACAGTTTAGCAGAGCACAGCAGACCGTCTGCTTGTTAGGTGTCCTCGTTTGGTAGCCGATCTTAAAATATCTCCAAACTGGCGATATGTTACTTCTTCTTCTTCTCATCATTCTTCTTCTGTTGTTCGGGGGTGCGGTCGGAAATAACTTGTCAGTGCGTTAGCGCCCCCGCCTGGTATGGATTGTTTTTTACCCTTTATGCTGCAGAGCAGCACAGGAGGAACAAAAAAGGGGACAAAAGCGGTATCRGTTAAGAGTATCGGCCGGCTTTTACGAATACGAGTGCGAGTACTTGATGCTGGTAGCGGACTTGATACCGATACTTGTATCGGTATCGGGACACCTCTAATTTTTAATTATGATGCAAATCCATCTAGAGAGGATTCCTGTTGTCCATCACAGTCAGGGGTTTCAACTGTAACTCAGGTAAAGGTCCCTGTCCATCTGCTCTTCGTGCCTTGCTCAGTTTTARCGCTAACTTCAGGCAGAGTTTTGCCGCWCAGCTTCCACCATCAATGCGCACACAAGCATCAGMTTCCTGTTGACTCCGCATCTACTTTTATGAGCCCATGACAAATTGCAAATCAGCCTTTGCTTGTGCATCTTTTGCACGGCTGCAGTGCTGCTTGTGCACAAATATCTATGTTTATCTTATTTTTCTTTTGGCTCAGTCAGTTTAGGTGAAGAGTAGTAGTAACGGAGCTAGCCAAAACACCTACACCACTGTGTCTGCTACATAGCAGGGTAGAGTAAACAAATCATCAGTTTACCTCATTTTGATGTTTTCTCTTTTTTACAAKGGGGTGTAGTTGACCAACAATGAAAAGTTGTTGGTTGTCCGCTTTTGGGGACTCCTCATTTCCTTCAAACTACATCCACACTCACACCAGCAACTGCTTCCTCAACAATCGGTGCATGTACAGCAGCAGGCCGGGCCACTTGTACAGACAGCGGGTGGGTGATACCAAGTTTTTTGCAGGGGAGGGGGTCGGGGCGTTGCATTAAAACATGCAGAAATTTTACTAAAAAATGTAAATGAATAAAGAAAATCAATTATTGACGTAAGATATGTATACTGAAATGATGCAATTTTATTGGGGGTGGGGGTTACATTGACTGGATCAAATTATTGGGGGGGTTATAACCCCCCTACCCCTGTGTAAATTACGCGGGTGGTCTAGACTGCTCTGGGTTGAAAATGAGGTTTTGACTCTGCAAAATGACATTGGGATCAAATCCAGAGCAACAAGTCACATGGATGGAGAGTTCTGGAGTCTGCTTTCTCTCACATGAAAATCATCAAGTCCAAGAACAGATCCACAAAGACTGATGATCATCTGGAGACCTGCTTACACCTCAACCACCTCATACTCCCTGCCTATGAGACGCTGGCCTCCTCTCAGTGTCAGAAGTCCCACTAAGGTAGACATACTTTTTTTTACATTATTTATTTATACATTATTTTTGTATAGCTTGCATAAAAAGTTGTCTCCTCTAGACTTGTCACAATGTGTCTGTTTGTTGTTTTTTATTACATTTTAGACCAGACTAGTGTCTTATACACTGACTGGCACCTTTGTGTTACTTATTTATTTATTTTGCAGTTTGGGTGTGCCCTTGTTTTCCGTACCTAGCGTGGCTGTGTGTGTGTCTTGTTTACAGGTGGTGAACCAGGTGGAACTCTTTGAATGGTCTGGAGCTGGCAGCCTGGACCAGTGAGGGACTGAGCTCTTCAACACCTACAGATGACATCATCCTGCATGCTGCAGATTGAGGTTTGAAATAGTTGTTGGAGGTATGTGAATCTGCACCATCGTAAGTCACTTTTTGTAATAGTATAAATGAGAGAGTTTTATATTGTGTGCTTTGACTTTAGTTTTTTGTTTTGTTTTTCCTCCCCTGTATGGAGAGAAAGAGAGGAGAGTTCTTTGAATAGATGAAGACGAGTTCCCGTGCTCCAAAGTTATTTGACTCTGTGGTTCTCACACTGGACAGGTTTCCAGCCCTCATAGCTCGCACGTTACAGGGAATACTAATTGAAGGAGGTAAAAAAATTATCCTTTTTGTCCGAGCATCACTTTTCTGTTTCTCTGTCAGGAGTTAAGTAAGGATTTTATCTTTTGCCTTTTTTTTTTTTTGTAGTTAAATATATGGTTAAGTAGTTTTGTTTGACAATACTTTAAATTAAATAAAACTAGCAACACATTACTGTCTGTTTTATTTACTTTAAATAAGTGAGGAGTAGGGGGACGAAAAAATAAGTTTTTTTATACTGACACTGGACGAGTAGATCTTGGCAAACTGCCGACTTCAAAAGTAGCTCTTGGTTCAAAAAAGGTTGGGCACCCCTGCTGTAGACTTAGCATAAAATTTAAAAAGGCACAGCTTTTAGGTCCCTCCCCCTTGCTCTCTGTTGAGCTACAGCCCTTCATCCTAAGCTCCACCCACACAGCATAGCCTGTCGAGAACGCTGGTTACATATTGTAACCCCAGATTCTAAGAGTGTAAGCGCAGCCCTCTAAGGCTATCGCTGATGGACATCCCTGGCACGCATTCTGAAGAACCAATAGTCTATGCCTACCTGCTGTGGGCCCCACCTCAGTCTGCATAAAAGCCGGCTGGACCGAACCTCTTCTCCCGATAGCTTTCTCTTCAGCTATGGAAGCGGGTGAGACTCCAAACTTAGAGGGCTGCACTACACTCATAGAATCTGGGGTCACAATACGTAACCAACGTTCTATTTTGTGTAAGCTCCACCCTCTGAGGCTATCGCTGATGGGTATAGAGGTGAAGCCCGATGTAGTCTGCGCCTCACCGGCTCTAACAGACTCCTGAATCTCCTCCCAAAAACCCAAACAACGCTCCTGTGACATTTCTGCATGAAAATGCAGGAGCAGTTCAGAACATCTGATCTATGTGAATGAATCAGGATATTTTGCCTACACTAGGCACAGTGAGCACATTCCTGCGTGAAAAGGAAAAAGTTGTTTCTATCACATAATTCATAATGTGATGAAAAACACAATATGTACAATATAATTTATTACTCTGGCAAAGTCCCAAGAACGGAGTGAGTCAGAGAAGAACATGAAACATCACACAGGTAAAAATGGATGAAAGGACAGGCTGATGACCAGGAGGCTGCTGTGCAGATGTCCTGGACTGACATTCCTCTGTATAAGGCAGAGGAAGAAGAGATCCCCCGTGTGGAGTGAGCTGATAAAACATCTGGAAGCTGTAGCCCAGACGAGATGTGAACCTGTGAAACAGCTTCACAAAGCCAATGTGACAGCCTCTGGGAAGATAGAGGCTGTCCCACAGACTGCTCTCTGMAATGAACAAATAAGCTCTGAGAGCGTCTTATCTCTGATGTGCGCGCCACATAGCAAACTGGCAAACTACACTGTAGCCACAGCTGCCCTGGGGCACAATGACAGAAACAAGGCTGCCATGCACCAGCACCACCGGACCCTCTGACCACCATCAGTAGGCAAGGTGGGTGAAGTGTCTTGCCCAAGGACACAACGACTGAGACGGCTGGAYGGGRGATTGAACCAGCRACCTTCYGGTTCCAGGACGAMTCCCCTAACCACTCYGCCACAGCCGCCCAAAAAAGCYGGGTTAGGACACAGTATTGCCAAATTGCCATCCCCACGAATACTGAGACACAAGATGGAGCCACCGACAAGGCTGACAGCTCGCTTACTCTTTTTGCTGATGTTAACGCTAACAGTAGGGCTGTTTTCTGTGATAGAAACTTCAGCGAAACCTGGTCCAGAGGCTCAAAAGGAGCTTTGGACAGAGCGCGTAATACAAGCGTTAAATCCCACTATGTTAAGTGCGTGCTTGTGACAGGTCTGTGTCTGCGCACGCCTTTCAGGCTTTGACTAAAACAACTACAACTCTCATTTCCCAACCCTCCAGCATAAAAGGCAGCGGACAACATGTATTGGAAGGATGTTTATTGTTTTGTAGAGCGGACTAATAACATCAACTGAAATCTTGTATGTGTTTTGGATTGATAGTTTTAATAACTGTTATGGTTTATCAAGGCATTAAAAAATCATCAGCTTGATTTTACAGAACACATTGCATGTTTGTTGTCACATTAAACAAAGGTGATGTTTAACCTTTCATTAGATTTGCTCAGTACAGTCCCTGCAGAAATGCATCTTCCAGCCCTACTGGTAGCTCCAATATAAAAATGTCAGGGCTCAAGTGAAATTAATTTAAAGTGTTCAGCCATCATGGTGGGATCCACACAAACGGCCCACTGAGACTCCCCTCTGAGCTAGCCTCCAATTACTGTGCAGGTGCAACTCAATGGGTCTTTAAGAAAAGGTCAATCGCCTTGTCATCTGTGTCACTGTGTGTGTGTGCGTGCGTGCGTGCGTGCGTGTGAAACAGCGAGAGAGAGAGGGTTTTCCTCTGATCAGGCATCCATCGTTAAAATTTTCTTTCCTGAAGCTGGGATTACTTTCTGAGAGTTTAGATAATGTCTGCTAAGTGATCCATATATTTTGCTAACAGACAAACACACATCTAGGCTATTACATGATCACCAACCTTTCAATAAAGTGGACAAAAATAAAGTTAGAGTAGATTGAAATCCAATTCAAAGACCCAGGCCTGTGGATTCAAAGGTAGCTGGCAGCCGGTGAAATTCACTGTGTAAAATCTCCATTTCGCTGCATTTCTGCTACTTTAGCTGCGGCCCAGTTGTACTGGGAAGCAGGAGTTCTCCCACTTATGAGTCATAAATTTAAACTGGAATGCTTCTCCAGTGGGAATTCCCAGTCAGAAAGGGGGAGAGTTCAGAACTCAAGACTCACCATAACTCAACAGTGAGTAAAACKCTCACATTTAGTCAGTCGTACACAAAGTACTTTTCAGTGTTTATAAGAAAAATGAAAATAAAATGGTGTTTCTATGCAGGAAATATCATGTAGAGCTTAGTTAGTGTTTGTTAACGATGCTTAGTCGTAGCAGTGAGACGAGGAACGTGACTTTTCGTGTGTAGTCAAACTTAAACATGAAATATTGAGTTTAATTACAATTGGCTCTTTGAGGGCCACCATAGTGCTCATGTGGCCCTTAGTGATAGCCCCTAATGCAGGGGTGTCAAACTAATTTTCACTATTTTCTTGTTTATTACTGGCTGCTGCCAAAAGAAAAAGGTGAAGAATGTTTTTCTGCTTTATCTCATCAACGTTGGGATGAAATATACCAAATTTTGCAAAACATAATGAGTCAAGTTATATCCACAAGTGATTTACTCATGAAGCCAACTCAACACAAACAAACATACATACAAACATAAGTCTATAAGGAGTTTTACCGATGTTGAGCAAAAGATGTGGCAGTAGCTAAAAGTCATCTCAAACACATACTGTGAGCCTGACGTGATGACTCAGAGATGGAGCAGACTGTTATTATCACTATCTCAGCACTAAGCGTAAGTTTAACAAATGCCTAAAACATGAGCTCATTCTTCAGAGTGGTCTTTAAAGACCCTGTGTGGAAATATCAGATGTAGTGTTTGGAAGGCGAAAGCATGGTGTGATATAAGCAACGTGTTCTGTGGAACAGTGATTGCATGGTCTGTGAGTATCATGTGTTTTGTGATGCTCCAGTGATTAAACTGCCTGAGCTCTGACTGCTGGGGAAGCATTTCTATCTGAAAAAAGTGATGTTTCACTCAGCACACAGAGGGAAACGATGTTATTCAGGACTGAATAGAGCAAATTCCATGAGAATATAAACAAATTACAACCAGCGGATCATCATAATTGCATTTCTGTTATTTCCCTGGAGTCCTTCAGTTACTATGGTTTCTCCCAAAATAACTTGAGCTTGATGAGGCTGCCATGATGGCCTCTCCCAGTCCCTGTTTGGGTCTGGAACCATCTGAAGATGTACATGTCATTTGATCCATTGTTTTAACAAGCTTCGATCTTTGAAAAATGTCTTGATGCATGAATGATTTAGCATCATCTTTTGCAGCAAATTGAAATAGAGCTTTAAAGGGGACCTATTATGCAAAGTTCACTTTTTTACTTGATTTTATGAATCAGTTTGGATCTGTRCTGCTTCCAGAAACCGTCCAAGCACCAAAACATACTCCCAGCTGCTTTTTGAAAAAATATAATTGGGTTTTTTAGTGTCAGCAAACAAGCTGTTTCAAAAACCTGCAGATTGTTACATCACAAACCRGRTAACCTAGCAATGCCAAGGCGAGCCCAACCCCTCATCTAGTAATTCAGACTCCCRCGCCACAGCATTTGTCTCACAGAAGCCTCCAGGCTGCTGGGCGCAGACCTTGACCACCTCTCAGTTCATCTTTGCCGGCTTCAGGAAGAGGCAAAGGACGTGAATTGGCCTCGCCGGCACCAAGGCGCCTGACTTCAGTCAGATGCTCCAGTCTGTCCCTAACAAGCCCCCAGACAGAYTGGAGCAAAGTTTACCATGAGATGTCTTGTAYGGCAAAACTGGAAAAAAGAGCCCTCGTGGAGGGTAGACAACTGCTCTGATGAAGACAAAGTAGTTGTGGGGATTGTCAAAATCTTTGTAAATGATGGTGGGGTGACCGAGAGGGGWGGGGTAGCTGCAGTTCACATAGGGATACAGAGAAGTGAAGTCTACGTAGTGAAYAGTTTCACCCGGCCCTGCTGTGTGCCTCAGACTGAGAGCACAGGTTYTGCCGCCAAACAGAGCTCGTCGAGGGGAGAGAGGTTCGGGTGCATCAAAGTTCTCAAGAAAGCTGATGACACCTGTGTGTGATTTTTTCATCTCTGTCCACTCATGCTCCCACAAAACCTCCAAACAAACACAGTACACAGACTGCAAGATCCTGCCTCTTTCAATGGTAGCTGCATAAATCTGCCCAAACTCAACTCGTCTCAAGCGATACTTGTCACCCGTGGTACAAACATCCGTAGAACTCAAAAACGACCTTGACACCATCAATTTCTGTGTACCCATCCACATAGGGTCTGATTTTCCGCTTGCCGGTGTTTAACGCATGCTCAATATGTATATTTCTACTCCATCTGACCCACTCAAGCCACTGGATGGACATGATGGAGAAACTCTTAAAGCTGCATCTGTAATCTACAGGTGAGGAGATAGCTAGAGCTTTGGGAGGAAGGAACTTGGTTACAAAAACCTTCATGCAGGCTGAAGCTATTGTGATGCATTTAAATGGATCAACACTTGTCTCCTTAAAGAACTGGTCTCTGAATTTAACACAACCACAAAACAGAATGTCAACATCATTTTTGCAAYAATGACGAGCTTCTTTCTTTAAGTCAAAGACCTCTTTGTATGCTTCTCTGTACCAGTCGRTAAATTCTTGCTGCTCTGGAGGACTCATGAGTGCTACGCCGTAACTGTCTGGTGGGGGAAAAGATCCGACATACTGCAGGTGCTGTTCTGAAGAGAATAGTTTAGGGAACTGACCTTTAGCGTGATCAGTGAAACCTAACGCTTTTGGCATGGCACTTAGCTTCATACCCAGAAAGGACAGACTGTCGATGAATTTTAAACTGTAGTCAGGATCTGTAAAACAGAGAATTTTGCTCCCCTGCTTGATAAGATGAGGTTTTATACCTAACTGCAGCATGGTATTAAGGATAAGGTAACTATTGTACCCGAGAGCATTATGAGCTATGAAGGTGTAACCCTTGTACACAGGTCTCCTGAAATGAAGAAGAAACTGTTTAACACAATCCAGACTGTAAGCAAACCATTCAACACKTTTTAATGTTTTTGTACAAACCACAAAAGGAACGTGCGTTCCACTCTGATCAAAAAAGGACTCAAAATTGTAAAAAATCCATTTCTCGTGAAGTTTATCGTCAGCAGTGCCAGGCTGAATGTAACACTGATGCTCATCGAGAGTTACAGTACATCTAACCCTGGAGGTACTTTTTCGTCGCAGATAGCACATTTTATGTCACAGACGTGCAAAGTTTTCTGCTTGGTTAGAGGAATGTGATAYAGCCTTTTACAGATCAGACACATTTTTATCATCTCACAATCTTTTCAGCTTGAGGTCTGTTGCAGGGTTCTTTGTGCCTATCAACGCTTGAAGTGTTACGATAGATCCTATTACAATCCTTACATTGTACAGGCTTGTACTCCTGACGAGTACAAGAGACGCTACAGCAGACACCGCAGTAACCTTGGCATTGGTGTGTGTTAGGATTATCGTGGCCACTGTAGCAGTATGAACAGATGTAGCTGGAACCGATAAAACCCTTAWGGTTCTTTATTCCATAATAATGATTTTGGAATAACAATAAAAACATGAGATTCGAGCGATCCTGGAAGTCGGTCTCAAATTTACACAAAGCATTGTCTGAATTTCTGAGAAACACCACAATCTTTCTGTTCAAAATGGCTTCAAATTTACAGATGTCACTGAATGGAACAGGTGTCTGATCATTAAGACCCGCCGCAAGCTGCCACTCCCTCCCCTGTTGTAAAGCTTGATTATCTGTAAAATTTGGATTAAAGACATGAGCGAGGCTGACGGCAAAACACAGCTGATCCCCGGTGTTTTCAACAATATACAAGTGCTGCTTTTTCTTGTTAATCAGTTCACATTCTAATGTTTTTACAGCCTTGCGTTTTGAGCCTCCTCTGGGATTTCTCACTATCTGAAGAATCAATTCTATATTGTTGCCAGAAGGTATCTCTCCAACTCATCTAAAAAAATCTTCAAATGCAGGCAGAATTACATCACCCTCRTTAGTAAAAGGAAAAGTTGCATGACAAGAATCAGTACCTCCCACTAACTCCACAACTACATCATTACGCCCAGCTAACGACTCAGCCGTCTCAGCTAGTTCAATGAGGATACACATGACGTCTGTATAGAAGGCAGTGAGGTCAGGTACAGCACCCGGGCATGGAGGCGGGATTCTGAAAGTTCGCCTTATTTCTAGGTTATTGAAACGCTCGCATTAGACTGCTGGAGGTGGTTCTCCCTGATTATGATCATGGTCGGCTACAACCTCCATATTACCACCATGCTGCTCTGCAGGATCAGGTGAGGGAAAAGGAGCATCCTCTACAAAACTTTCTGCAACAGGTGAGGAAGGGGGAGGAGCAGAATTTTGCAAAGCATTTCATTTTGTGGGGTGTTGGTTGGAGATGGTCTGTTTAAGTTTCTGAGTGCCTCTTCTAAGGAGAGAAGGAAGTCACCTCGCACATTTTCATTTAATACATTTTCCCTTTTATCTCGATGAGGTGGAGACTGATTTATACGAAGAATTACATCTTGTATTGATCTAATGTATTCTGATAAATGAACAGCAGTGGGGACCTCTCTCAATTCCTCTACAGCATTTCTTATTTAATTTAAACCATTTCTACCTTGTTGGTCATCCATATTTACAGAGTTCACTCGTCATTCACCTTAAGATCACGGGATAGAGTCTGTATCAGGGTCTGACTTGCTTGAAGAAGCTTCACGGATCTCACTTTATGGCAGTCAGCAGACAGTAGAACTCCTTCTGCGCTTTGAACGTGGCTGACACCTGGTGGGTATCTRGTCCAATAACAACAGGGCTTCTGAAATGATAGGAAAAAAAACTATTAGTTATAAATCCCGCTTTTAATAACAACAAAAAGAATAATCATGTAAATAAAGAGATAACAGCATACCTGAAATTAATCTGTTAATTGAGGATGCTCTCCTTCAAACTCTCTGGACCTTGAGCTTTCTTTTCACAAACTTGAAGGCTGTGAAACAGAAAAATTATCACTAATCATCCCACTTTTTTCAAGCATTATGGTCAGACATTCAAACAAGGTCCCCACATATGTAGGTATACAAACACACACACACACACACACACACACATACACACACACGGTCCCCACATATGTAGGTATACACACACGCTTGATTAAATAAGAAAATATTTATTTAAACAAAACAAAAGGCTGTCGAGGCAGAAAAGCATAAGGAATGCATGTGCACAGGGAAAAACCCAAACAGCAGGCAAAGCCATACAATGGACCAGTGAAGTAATGAGGAGCTAAGATCAGTATTTATGCAAACAGAGGAGGAGTGAAGAGGGACAACAGCTGAGGAGGCTTGATCACAGATGACAGACAGCTGAGTGGTTAACAGAGAAATGACATGCAGACTGAGGAGAGATGAGGGTAAGAAGGCAAAGAGGACACAAGGGGGAGACAACAGATCAGACACAGATTCCTACAGACAAACAACCAATCWCTCTCTCAGTCACACCTAGCGACAATTTAGTTATCAATTAACCTAACAGTCATATTTTTGGTCTGTGGGAGGAAGCCGGAGTACCTGGAGAAAACCCACACATGCATGGAAAGAACATGCAAACTCTACCCAGAAAGATTCCTGGGCCGGGATTTGATTTTGTGACTTTCTTGCTGAGAGACATCAACATTACTAATTGAAGCACCATGCTGCCATACATAAATAGTGTAAAATAAAATAAATATAACCATAAGTAGTATGGTTAGGTGAAAGAAGTACCATAAGTTGATCTAAGAAGAGATTATAGTAGGACCAGGGGAGAACTTTAGGTCTACCATTGGGGTAAAGGGGGTTATGCCTTCTACCTTTTTATTTATTAAATCATTTACTTTTGTAAAACGATTCAGGATATTTGGGGGTTAAAATATACATGTAATGCTTTTATTGTGACTTAAAGAGAAGTGAATTATTAAAGAGAGAGCTTTACTTCAATATGTTTTCTGTCTAAAACGATTTTGCACAACTCAAATTAAAACGTGTTTTGCCACAATGAACATTTTGTGTACATCAGTAGAAGATAGCCTATGTTTTTAGTTTTTCTTGGTTTCTTTTTCTCTCAAACAAAGCTCTCCTTGCTGTAAAGACAACAGATTCCTGATCAGTTGATGGTTACAGTTGGAGGAGAATTGGACCCAGAACGCAGATAGACTTGAGGAGTTAATGAAAAAACAACTTGTTTATTTAAACAAAAACAAAACTGTCGAGGAYGCCAGAACTTATGAAGACAGAGTTGTCAGGAACATTCAGGAGGTACACAAAGAAAGAACAGACTTGTGGCACTGAATGCAATAAAGCCCTGCTGGGAGAGTGAGACATGAACTGAATAACAGGACAAAGACAAACGGAGGCACCTGAGCTGACGGGAAACCACTGAAGGACAGACAACTAACTGAGGGCCAGCAAATGAACAGAGAAACTGAAAAGATGAAAACACAAATAAATCAAACTAAACAGAATAACAAAACACAAAAGTCTTAAAAAAAAGTATATTTTACAGATAAATCCAATTTAGATACATTTAGTTGTGAATTGATGTCTATGCAGAAAAGTAGAATTTAGTCTCTCCTGGGGTTCTGTTTGAGTTAGATCACAGAGAACATGTGTAATGGAACTAATACTTTTATGTTTAAGCAAGTAATTCATGACATCCTTTAATGACCTAGATTTTCATGACATGCTGTTCATGTGCAGACAGAATGATTAAAGTCAGAACAAGATTTGCTAACAACAGTCATTCTTAGATATCACTTGTGTTTATCTTTGTGTTTTCCATTGACCTTGTATCAAATCTTGCCAAGATGACATAATGGTGTTTGTTAATATATATATGAGGCCTCTCGAGAGGACACAGTGGACAGAGTGGAGTGACAGAGAGAAGCAGAGGCACAGAGACAGGCCAGGTTGTTCTGTGTTTCTGTTGTTGCAATAAAACTCAGCTGATCATCTCAYGGAGTACCTTCATTCTTGGACCAHGTATTTCTGTCTTTGTTAAATAAATATTGCCATAACACATTTAAGGCTGGATGGACAAATCTTCCCTTGTTGACATCTTTTAATTTATTTGTAAATAAAATGTTTCTGCGCAGCTATTCAAGGATTCAAAATGTTTTATTAATTTAATTTAAAAAAAAACCTATATACAATAGAAAGCAAAGAAAATACAAAAATCTAAATAAAATGAAAAGTAGCAGAAGAATCAATCTTATGTCTGCCCCTGTTATCCCCAGAATATATTCAAACAAAACATAAATTACAAAACAATACTAAATAAAAATAAAAACATCAACTCAAACAACAATTCATATGGCTTCACATTTTACTTTTCCATATCCCTTCGGAAAACTAGCTTTTATCTGTCTCTTAAATATATACATAGATCTGGCATTTTTAAGATCATCTTCCAGACGATTCCACAATCCTATACCCTGGATTAGAACATCTTTCTCTCAAGCACGTACAAAAATATGGCTTCACAAATATYCCCATCCTACAGCTATATAGTCATGGTAAATGGACTGTAYTTGTATAGCGCTTTTCTATCCATCCAGGACACTCAAAGCGCTTTACACTGTGCCCTCATTCACCCATTCACACAGCACTCTAYTAGKTCTSTACAAAGCTAACATATACAATCATCTATGGAGACTAATCAGTGCCACTCAMATTCATACACTGATGAGACACACATCAGAGGCATTAGGGGTGAAGTATCTTGCCCAAGGACACAACAACTGAGACAGCTGGATGGGGGATCGAACCAGCAACCTTCCAGTTCCTGGATGACTCCCCTAACCACTCTGCCAGAGCCACTCATAAACCCTTCTATCAAACTAGAATGAACCAGTCTGGAAACTGGAGGGGGGCGGGGTGTTAACGTTGGATTTAAAGAGACAGCCTCAAAACGAGTTGATCTGAGACACACCTCAGAAAAGAGGTGGGGCTTGTGGAGTTACAATAAGGAGGAATTCAGACCAAAGCATTGCGGTTCCACTTTATATAGACCCAACTGAAGGATTAAAAAGCATCATATGTTTGCATTTAACAAACCAACAATAACAGATGACAGTGATAAAGGCTTAGTTGGTTTGTTTATGTTGAAATATTTTTATGGTGGGGAAATATCTGAAGATTTATCCAATCAGCTGTTGGTTCAGAGGTCAGGTTTGTGCCATAGAGACTCAAATCTGTTCTTTTATGTCACTAAAACATATTTTTAAACCCTAACTTGTCAAAACAGAGCTTCTGTTTTCAGCTGTGAATTGTAATGAAAGTAATCAGTGAACAGTCATGTACAAGTGATTAACTGTCAGAGTCAGAGTTTGCTCAATTCAAGTTGGCCACAATGAACATGATGTAGCACTGAAATAGCTCTGATTCAGGTCAGGGTACTGTATGTGTGGCAGTAGCTTTGAGTCATTCCTAACATTTACTTTGAGTGGTAACAGATTAAAGAAGAAAACCTTCACCTGCTGAGGAATACATTAACCAATATGCAAATTAGCCTGCAGTATCATTGCTCTACCCATATGAGCAGCAAAAACACGTTTTTAGACCAAATATTACAGATTTGAACAAATATGCACAAAAATATCAAAATAAGCACAAAAACAGTACTATACAACATTTTAGACACATTCTAGACAGTTTATCAGCTAAAAAATTTAATTTTGGGGTAAGTTACTCTTTAAAGAATGGCACTTTCATTTAGAAGAGCTGTTTTTAAACACATCGAAAAGCATTTTATTTTAGAACATTTATAACCTTCCTGAACTGCCCTGATTAAAGGCTTCATGTTGGTTTATAGAAGCGTCATCTCTCTCCTCTTCATCGGCTTGTTTCCTGAGTGGCTGCTGTGTCTCTGTGGTTCTGCTCGACCCGTCTGCTGTTTCACGAGACAACACTGCTTCCTTCTGGAGCACAGCTTCATTACAATAAACACGTTTATTTTTATCAGAACTTATATACTTGAGCTAAAAAAACTTCTCATCCTTCCTCTTAATTTGTACAAAGTTGAGTGACAGAAACAAATTTTAGGTTTATTATCTTTAATCAAACAAAAGAACAGCTGGAGAAGCAGCACGTGGGTTTATGTGGGTCTTTCTCTCAGATATAAGGTCCTGTATAGGTCCAGGCTCATCAGTTCAACCCAGATGCCTGCGATGATCAAAGCAATCACCACCTGTGTGTTCAGACAACAAAAACAGCTGATTTCTGCAGATTAAACAACTTTTACTGCAGATTAGTTTGTTGCTTTCAGCACACGTCAGCAATGAATTTGCCTTTCACACTTACTGCCTGACATTTGTGTAAAAATATATATTTTCTTTAATGTTAGTTCACTGTGTGTGTCATGAATCTGTGTAATAAATGAGTTTCACTTTCTGAACTAATATTCTCATTTTTTGGAGCTGCTGCTGTAGTTTCAGATGCCCACTCACAAACTTGTTGACATAAAGTTGTGAAAACAGGAAAAGGAAATGATTTCCCTCCAAATAAAGAACCCATCAATCTCTGAAAAACTTCCAGTTGTTTGACCGTAACTCCTGATAATTCAGTTTAAAGATGTGTTTCTGTAAGATTCAGTTCCACAGTTAATGAGGTTATTATAAAAACAAACCGTACTGCATAAAGAAGAATTTTTCCAGTGGTCAGATGATCCTGATGGTCCTCAGCCTGTTCTGTCTGGGTCAAAGCGTTTTCATGGTCCAGATTGAGGACCCCTTTGGGTAAAACTCGGAGCCCCCAGTAAACCCTCTTTACTCTGCGGTAGTTGGCGTCCTGCACATCACACCGATACGTTCCTGAAAGAATGGATCAACTTGTTACAGAGGATCTTTGTGTTTCTTCTACAGTTAGTTAATGTGCTGTAACAAGTGAAGACAGACATACAGGTGCTGGTCATAAAATTAGAATATCATGAAAAAGTAGATTTATTTCAGTAATTCCATTTAAAAAGTGAAACTTGTATATTATATTCATACATTACATACAAACTCATATATTTCAAATGTTTATTTCGTTTAATTTTGATGATTACAAATGACWACAAATGAAAATCTCAAATTCAGCATATCAGAAAATTAGAATCTTGTGAAAAGGTTCAAAATGGATGGCACCTGGTACCACACTCTAATCAGCTAATTAACTCAAACCACCTGCAAAGGCCTTTAAATGGTCTTTCAGTCTAGTTCTATAGGCTACACAATCATGGGGAAGACTGCTGACTTGACAGTTGTCCAAAAGACGACCATCGACACCTTGCACAAGGAGGGCAAGACACAAAAGGTCATCGCTAAAGAGGCTGGCTGTTCACAGAGCTCTGTGTCCAAGCACATTAATAGAGAGGCGAAGGGAAGGAAAAGATGTGGTCGAAAAAAATGTACAAGCAAGAGAGATAACCGCACCCTGGAGAGGATTGTGAAACAAAACCCATTCAAAAATGTGGGGGAGATTCACAAAGAGTGGACTGCAGCTGGAGTGAGTGCTTCAAGAACCACCACACACAGACGTATGAAAGACATGGGTTTCTGCTGTCGCATTCCTTGTGTCAAGCCACTCTTGAACCACAGACAGCGTCAGAAGCGTCTTGCCTGGGCTACAGAGAAACAGGACTGGACTGCTGGTGAGTGGTCCAAAGTCATGTTCTCTGATGAAAGTAAATTTTGCATTTCCTTTGGAAATCAAGGTCCCAGAGTCTGGAGGAAAAGAAGAGAGGCACTTCATCCACGTTGCTTGAAGTCCAGTGTAAAGTTTCCACAGTCAGTGATGGTTTGGGGTGCCATGTCATCTGCTGGTGTTGGTCCATTGTGTTTTCTGAGGTCCAGGGTCAACGCAGCCACATACCAGGAAGTTTTAGAGCACTTCATGCTTCCTGCTGCTGACCAACTTTTTGGAGATGCAGATTTCATTTTCCAACAGGACTTGGCACCTGCACACAGTGCCAAAGCTACCAGTACCTGGTTGAAGGACCATGGTATCCCTGTTCTTAATTGGCCAGCAAACTCTCCTGACCTTAACCCCATAGAAAATCTATGGGGTATTGTGAAGAAGAAGATGCAATACACCAGACCCAACAATTCAGAAGAGCTAAAAGCCACTATTAGAGCAACCTGGGCTATCATAACACCTGAGCAGTGCCACAGACTGATCGACTCCATGCCACGCCGCATTGCTGCAGTAATACAGGCCAAAGGAGCCCCAACTAAATACTGAGTGCTGTACATGCTCATACTTTTCATGTTCATACTTTTCAGTTGGCCAACATTTCTATAAATCCTTTGTTTTTATTGGTCTTCAGTAATATTCTAATTTTCTGATATGCTGAATTTGAGATTTTCATTTGTTGTCATTTGTAATCATCAAAATTAAACGAAATAAACATTTGAAATATATGAGTTTGTATGTAATGTATGAATATAATATACAAGTTTCACTTTTTAAATGGAATTACTGAAATAAATCTACTTTTCATGATATTCTAATTTTATGACCAGCACCTGTATGATCAGTAGAACCAGTGTGCTGCAGCCTTCATAGACCTACAGCACAGAAACACAGGCAGACCATGAGTTACCTCAGCTGTATGCAGCCTGCAGCTCTGAYGCTACATTTAGCTGGTTAGCTTCTCTGCAGCTCTTTGCAGCTTTGAGCAGAACTGATTTTCATCATCCCAACACAAAAGGCTGTTCTCAGAAGTTTTCTGTCCAGTTTTTTGTTTTTTAAGACAGAACTATTGACACAGAAACTAAACATCCTGATCAGATCAGGCTAGTGGTTTGTTACACTGTTAGCTGCTGAATTAATCCAACTTTCAGCCTCACAGTTTGATCTTTCTCTCAAATCCAACCAAAAAAAACTGAAAATGTYTGGATAAGAACACAAGTTGATAAAGTTTTTAATCACAGAGTTTTTGACAGAAGGATCTGCAGAAATAAGACAAGTCAGTCTGAGAATCATAAGAACTAGAAGTAAAGGCAGGACATCTAATAAGATTATAAAAATATTTTGTTTTAATATTAGTAAATTCCTTATCATAATCAAATATCTACTGTAAACTGGACGTTTTTTTCCACTATCAGTAGAACTCACACAGGTCTGCATAGTTTGGTCTTTAAATGTAATGGTTAGTAATAAAAGCTAAATGTTTTATCACCTTTTAGTATGAATATACTCTTTCATTTTTTTATCTTTTAACATAAAATAACAATAAATGCCACTATTGTACTKTTTTCATTTTGTAACGTAACAAAAAATATTTTTGCCTAATTTGTTGGTAACTTTTCGTGGTTCATCCCTGCCAACAGAACTATTCTAGGATCTGAACACATTTTTAGTTTCAGCTCTGAATGAAGTCCTTCCTGCTGGAAGCAGCTGACAAGAACTGTCTGCAGCAGCTCTGTTAACTCAACAATCATCTACAGAAATCAAAGCAGCTCTGCTGAAACTCAGTGTCCCTATAGGAATAATTGATATTTATATTTAAACTGCAAGACCACACTGTACACATTTAAAAATACAACCAGAAATGTTGGGCATTTTGTCAAAAAATACAATAAAATTTAGAGCAAAGGTAATTCTAAACAAATCATTTGGTCAAATTATTTTTAAACCACATGTACACATAAATAAATCTCTTCAACTTCTGCACTTTGAAAAGTGTCTGACTTTTTGTCCATGTGTGTGGACAGGTGGAACAAACGCAGCAGAAAATCTTTTTTTTATTATTTTTTTCAGAAATATGTGGCGTAATGCGAACAGAAATTTGGAGACGTTATACTCAGCTCAAAAAGCCGAAGAATAAAGAGGGGAATTAAACACTAGAGAGGGTCGTGTTCAAAGGATAAATCTCTGAAGCCCTGCTCCCACATGCTACGTGTTATGTGCTGCGTGCTACATGTTATGTGCTGGGTGCTACATGTTATGTGCTGGGTGCTACGTGTTTTGTGCTGCGTGCTACATGTTATGTGCTGCGTGCTACGTGTTGTGTGCTGCGTGCTACGTGTTGTGTGCTGCGTGCTACGTGTTGTGTGCTGCCAGCTTACGTGTTAAGTGCTGCATGCTACAGTAGGTGCTGCATGATTTGTGCTGTGTGCAACGTGTTATGTGCTGTGTGCTACATGTTATGTGCTGTGTACTAGTGTTACGTGCTGCATGCTACGTGTTGTGTGCTGCGTGCTACGTGTTATGTGCTGCTGGCTATGTGTTATGTGCTGCTTATGTGCTGTGTGCTACATGTTATGTGCTGTGTGCTACGTGTAATGTGCTGCATGCTATGTGTTATGTGCTGTGTGCTAGGTGTTTTGTGCTGTGTGCTACGTTTTATGTGCTGTGTGCTACGTGTAATGTGCTGCATGCTATGTGTTATGCGCTGTGTGCTACGTGTTATGTGCTGTGTGCTACATGTTATGTGCTGTGTGCTACGTGTAATGTGCTGCATGCTATGTGTTATGCGCTGTGTGCTACGTGTTATGTGCTGTGTGCTATGTGTTTTGTGCTGTGTGCTATGTTTTATGTGCTGTGTGCTACGTGTTATGTGCTGTACTATGTGTTATGTGCTACGTGTTATGTGCAGCATGCTACATGTTGCATGCTTTGTGCTGCATGCTATGTGTTATGTGCTGCAAGCTATGTGCTACATGCTTTGTGCTGCATGCTACATGTTATGTGCTGCGTGCTATGTGCTGTGTGCTACGTGTTATGTTCTGCGTGCTATGTGTTATGTGCTGCGTGCTGTGTTATATGCTGTGTGCTACGTGTTATGTGCTGCCAGCTACGTGTTATGTGCTGCATGCTACGTGTTATGTGTTGCGTGCTACATGTTATGTGCTGCATGCTATGCGTCATGTGCTATGTGCTGCATGCTTTGTGCTACATGCTACGTGTTATGTGCTGCACGCTACATGTTATGTACTGTGTGCTACGTGTTATGTGCAGCGTGCTATGTGTTATATGCTACATGCTGCATGTTTTGTGCTGCATGCTACGTGTTATGTGCTGCGTGCTGCATGCTATGTGCTATGTGTTTTGTGCTGCGTGCTATGTGTTACGTGCTATGTGCTGCAAGCTTTGTGCTGCATGCTGTGTTATGTGCTGCGTACTACGTATTGCACGCTTTGTGCTGCATGCTACGTGTTATGTGCTTTGTGCTATGTGCTGTGTGCTACGTGTTATGTGTTGTGTGCTACATGTTATGTGCTTTGTGCTATGTGCTTTGTGCTGCGTGTTATGTGCTGCGTGTTATGTGCTTTGTGCTTTGTGTTGTGTGCTACGTTTTATGTGCTTTGTGCTTTGTGCTGCGTGTTATGTGCTTTGTGCTTTGTGTTGTGTGCTGCGTGTTATGTGCTTTGTGCTTTGTGTTGTGTGCTACGTGTTATGTGCTTTGTGCTTTGTGCTTTGTGCTGCGTGTTATTGTGATGGATTGAAACAGCACACAGTATGTTCACATTCTGTAACACAGTGACTGAATTGAGATTTTATTTATTTAAAAGGAATTTCATGTTAAATTGTTTTGTTTTGTATTTGGGAACAAGTAT
>NW_013952661.1:492479-495969 GCF_001266775.1 Austrofundulus limnaeus
CTGTTGCTCTGGGATCGATTATCTTGTCTACCACTAGGGGGGATTGCCCCATTTTCCTAATTGCAATAAACTCACTGCATGAGGAAACATTGCTGATAATCACTCTCGTGATTCTTTCCACCCTAATTCAGGGGTACAACATTATATGCTTTGTGCTGCATGCTGTGTTATGTGCTGCGTACTAAGTATTGCACACTTTGTGCTGCATGCTACGTGTTATGTGCTGTGTGCTACGTGTTATGTGCTGCGTGTTATGTGTTGTGTGCTACGTGTTATGTGCTGCGTGCTACGTGTTATGTGCTGCGTGTTATGTGTTGTGTGCTACGTGTTATGTGCTGCGTGCTACGTGCTGCATAATACGTGCTATGTGCTGCATGCTGTAAACCTGACCCCTTTGATTAACACAGGTTTACCTGCATCTTCCTCTTGAACTGGGTCCAGAACCACTCGGTCCAGATGAGGAGCCTGCCAGCGTTCAAAGAGAGAGTCATCAGAGGTGATGATTCCTCGAGCGTAGCGCCATGACACTCTGAGAAAAAAGAGAATCATCATCATCAGAAGCTTTTAACGCAGCTGAACAACACACACTTTAATAGGTTAAGAAGTCTTTATAATGTATAATTTGACATTATTTACATGTCTTAGTTTTTGTTCATAAAACCTTTAATCAGAGTTTATAATGCTGACATTCTTAGAAAAACATCAGTAAAAACAGTATTATTCAGTCACAATGATGTTTCTTCAGTCAGTACCTCCAGGGGAACTTCCCCAAGGCCTTCATGACCTGCTCCAAACAGTCAATGTCCACCTTCTGTCCTGAGGTCACCGTCCTCGTCCTGAGTCCACACTGCCACGAGTCCACACACTTTACCTTCCGCCCTCGACACACTTTTGACACGTTGGGTTGAGATGTTCCCTGATCAAAGATTTTTTTACTCATGGTTTAAGAATATTTAACTTCAACTCAACATTCACCCTAACCCTAACCATACTCCTTGTAGTTCCTTCTAGACGTGTTTTTCTTGCTTCTACATTGTGCTAATTTAGTGGATCAAAACTTTTGGCTTATTCAGGAGATGGGTGCTGTGACTTTAGGTTTTAACATTTTAAATCCATGTGAGTTTGGTTACAAAGATCTTCTTCAGTTGATCAGTGAGTTAGACGCAGGAGAGAATTTACCTGAAAATGTGTTTTTGGTCTTTACTCACCTTTTCTTCCATTGCTGTCTTGCTGTCTTGCAGCAAACAGAGAGTTTGAGTTTTGAGCCCGAGCCCACAGGTTGCACTGCAGGGAGAGCTGTCAGTGATGACCTCCAGCTGTACTTYATCCACCTTCTCCAGGTCGACTGGGACCAGGAGATGGAGGAACAGCAGGAGGGAAACTGGCACAGAGCCCGTGTACATTTTCAAGCTTGCAGGTAAAATCTGTTGTGTCAAGAGAAGAGCAACATTTTCATGCTGGTTATTTTTCTTGTTTTGAAGCAATTTTTTTTGTCAGAATAACAGTGCAGTGCAAAACTGATGGTGTTAAAGAGTTTATAAAGTATTTTCACATAAACATCCAGTGGTGGACACAGCTATCCAAAAAGTTAGCTTCACTAACCACTAATCCACTAAACGAGAACCTTAGCTCGGATAACACTAAACAGATTTTAAAAAGTGGAAGCTAACGCTAAACACTAAGTCRTTTAGGGTCATTTGTAGCAAATCAGCCAATCAGAATTTGTTATAGCTCTGTCTACCTTGTGATACTTTCAGTTTACAGTATCTCTTTCAGAGAAAAAGCATTTTTATTGAGTTTGTATTTTTATAAATAGTTTAATCAAACAAGTAGAAAAATATCTTCTCCAACATATTTTATATTTAGTCAATTGTTTATTTATTGAAATATTAACTGTTATTTAATTTCTTTTTGACACTATTAGTTGGAATTTAGCTACTAAAGATGCTGCATCAGTACAGTACTCTGACATATGACAGGCAAATTCCTTTAAACTATGTATGATTAATAAGTAAAAATGGCATTAACCCTGAAAAACAAAATGAATCTTACAGATACTGTGGAAATATTTTAGTAAAGAATTGTAGAAAGATTTTAGTGAATTTGCAAATGACTGGTTCAAGAAAAAAAAAGAAAAGATATATATCAAACTCACCTGTTTTGTTCTGAACGTCAGGATGGTATGATTCTGATCAAGTTGTATTTATTTTTATTAAATCTGTTGTTATGACAACTTGACTTCCAGAATTCAAACACTTCATTCTAACATAAACAGAAGGAAAAGCTGCCGTTCATCAGGTGACCACCAGAGGGCAGACCAATGTTGAAGGCAGCCTTTGAACAAAGGAGGAAAGGTTCAGTGAGGTCAGGTTAATAGTTGAGAACA
This sequence comes from Austrofundulus limnaeus, assembly GCF_001266775.1. Classification (NCBI taxonomy): domain Eukaryota; kingdom Metazoa; phylum Chordata; class Actinopteri; order Cyprinodontiformes; family Rivulidae; genus Austrofundulus; species Austrofundulus limnaeus. The sequence goes on from NW_013952661.1 coordinate 494,866, forward strand.
TGATTGAGAATGACAAAATGATGAAAGCTTTATGAGCAAACAGTCCTACAGATATATTAACTGGTAATAAAAGCTTGTTGCTCTGTTTTTTTGTTTTTGTTTTTGTTTTTACTGATCAGTAAGTCCTGAATTGTCCCACATTTCTCACTCATGTCCCAACGTCTTGTTTCAAACAATGACTCACATTTCACTGAGTCAGATTAGAAAAATAAAAAAGGGAAATGAATTGACAAATGTTATTTAGTGGCTGCAGTTTTCAACCATTAGATAATGGAGGAGAAGGAAAGGCTTAAAACAGAGGCGCAATGACATCTCGTAATTATGAGATCAGGGATGTAATTTTTTTGTGAATGCAATGCTCTTATGTAGATTTGATCTAAGCAGACAGTAATGTAAATTATGTCAAAGAACCCACAAGAACCCACAACTGGTTATAGTTTTGAGTTCTTTAGTGTTTTCATTGTGATCAAATTAAAAAATGTTAAGCTTTAAAGAATGTTGTTTAACTAAAGCTTTTTCTGATTTACTTTAAAAAGTATTGGAAAAAAATATAACAAAACAGGTTCAGGTTGACACTTGAAGGCAGAGACTGAAGTGTGGTGGAGATTCTGTCTTTGTTTATAACAGCTATAACTGTTGTTGACCCTACCCTTTGTAACTATGTCACTTGGTCACGTACAGAAGCACCATCATTGATGGACACCATGACAGACATGGGGGCTTGATAAAGCACCATACCATACCATACCATACCATACCATACCATACCATACCATACCATCTTTATTTATAGAGCACTTTAAACACCCACAGGACCAAAGTCCTGAACACATACAGTAATAAAACATGCACGCATTCATCAAAAAAAAAAAGAAAAGAAAAACATAAAAACAACACTACAAACTCAAAAGGAAAAAAATTGTATAGGTCTTCTGGACGGGTTCTTCTTTAATGAAACATTTCGTCTCTCTTCCAAGAGACTTCTTCAGTCTGAGAGTTTCAGGCAAAATTCAGGCTTTTGAGTCCTGCCTCCAGCTGAGGCCACTCCTAGTCTGTATGGTTTACCCAAAATTCACAAACAGGATGTACCGGTAAGACCCATTG
>NW_013952661.1:497086-499741 GCF_001266775.1 Austrofundulus limnaeus
CATTTATTGAAACACTTATTTCTGATCAGACACTGCAAATAATTGACAAAAATAAGTTTAAAAAATACCAAATTATAGTCTGAATTTTCTCAGATTAATAAAAAGTCATATATATTTTTATAAATAAAAATGTGACAGTTTGACAGTTGCACTTGGTAAGACGTCTTGAAATAAAGAAAAAACTTTCAGGCTAACAAGATTAATAATCCAACGTATTCTGATCTTGTTTAGTGTATCAGTCTCAAAACAAGATCCAAAATACTTTTTAGCTGATAAACTGTAGACGGTAAACAGTATAGGTCCTAAAATTGACCCTTGTGAAACCCCTAGAAATACCCATATACAGTAACTTGATGATTGACACTGTTTGCAGCCAGTCACATAATTTAGAAACCAACCCACAGCCTGTTCAGTAAACCCTAACGTCCAAAAGCCTTTAACACTAAATCTCATGATCAAACGTGTCAAATTCCTTGGGCAGATCTATGAAGAGGTCTTATTTACAGTAAGTACCATATCATACTGTAAAGGTTTTATGTTTTTGTAAAGGGGTGGCTATCTCTTAAAATGCACTTCAATTGGCTGAAAAATGTAGAGTTTTAAGTATATTTTTTCAGATATTTCTGGAGTCTCAGCATCTGAACCCTCCTAGCCTCTTTGTTCTGCTGGTGCTCCTAGGTGAAGCTTACTGTTATCACTACAAATCATTTCTATACAACTTGTTAAATACATATGTACAATCTTGTTTTTTAAAAAGTTTTACTGTTTTGTCACCATGAACGATCTGATGTTTAGTTGACTTTAGTTGAGGCGTTGAAGCTGTTACTGATACAACAGATGATTCTGGCTGCAATCAGCCTCATCAAATAAGATACTTTCCTCTGTGGTACTAATGTCTGCATGTACCAGAACACAACTATTCTGTAAGAGCTGTTCATATGTCTGTTAGAAGCAAACAAACAGAGGAGCCTGGGTTAAAATTTGAAATATTCTCTTGTTATATAAAATAAGCAAATAATGTGAGAGCATGTTTAGTTGACATTAAAAATGAAATATCAGCAACATGTAGTTTTTATAACTGCTCCTTACTGCTGACAGAAATCAGCTGTAACAGCACATGATGTTATATCCTACACATTTTATATATAAATAAATTTTATCCAGTAACTAATATAATCAAACAACATAACAATGGTTTTAAAAATGGACAAATACAGATGTGAAAGAGCACTTTTTAAAGAGGGACGAGGAAGAAAAAGAGGTCTGGGCTAAAGCCCCTGATGTTTCAAGAGCCTAAAAACGCCCCTGGAATTGTCATTACAAATAAGATATTTTGTTGATGGGGGAAATACAAAAAAGAAAAGAAAAAAAAAACAGATCTGTTCTCAGTAGTCTGAAGTATCACATCTTTCTCTTCTCATTTTCAGATGAGTGTTTTTAAGCTACTTTATGATCCCTAGATCCTGATGTGTTTCAAAGATGCTTTGTTTTTTAAATAACAACAACACATTAATATTCGCTCTTAATCCTGTTTTTAGATTCTTCTAATGAGGAAGCTTAAAAAAGAAAACTTGGATTTTAGGATTTATCAGCTGCAAAGAAAAGTTTAAACAAATGTGTGGATGGGCCAAAACTTTCTCCAGCTGAACAGAAACAAAACTGAAGTTTTCTATAGCCAACACACAGCTTCAGGTGCTGCAGCTACAAACAAGCAGTCAGGTCTGAAATCTAGGTGTAAGGATGGACTCTGACCTGAACCTTCAGAGCCACATAAAGACAGTCACAAAGTCACCTTCTACATTTCCAGAATTAAAGGACTAATGTCTCCATAAGATCTAGAGAAACTCATCCATGTGTTCATCTTAAGTCGCACTGATTACTGTCTTCACAGGTCTGCCTAAACATCCATCAGAGAGCTGCAGCTGATCCAGAACGCTGCAGCTTGTTTTGATGAAAACCAGAATAAACCACATCACCCCAGTTCTAAAGTCCTTACACTGTGTAGCAGGAACGTAAGAAAAGAGTTCCACACAAGAACTTTGAATCAATACTTCCTCCTCCTCCCATATCTATAGAGAACAATGGGCCCGCCCGCGGTACATGTTCGTATTCTTATCCTAAATTTCTCCTACTTTTGTTCGTACAAAGGGTTCGTACGAACATGTCACGTCAGATTCAACAAAGTCTTCTATCTTCAGGAAAAGTGCGTAAATGAGCTGCGTAAATTACACCTGTTCTATCCAGCTGCTCGTGCACGCGAGAGGAGATTAGCATAATTACCACCCCAAAAACACCATATAAGGCTATGTTTCCTGCCTCAGATACAAGGAAGTGTTCATTCATGAAAAATGACAGTGAAAACTGAAAAAATAAGAACTTTACGAGTTCAGAGATTGAAGTCTTTAGAAGTTTAGACGGAGTTTAGAAGTCCGTCTGTCAGAGATCAAGAAAAAAAATCTGTCATTTTTAGCAGGTCAGCTGCGGGATAAAAAGAGCTGCTAAAAGTATAAACAACTGTGTTAAATCATTTTCATTTATTCAGAAGCCGCAGAGCCACGCACCGTACCCCCCCACAGCGCACTGCGCGGTCTCAGGTAGTCTCAGATGCGGGTCTGAAATAAGCATTTTAAAATGTTTTCAAAATAAGTCTGGCAC
>NW_013952661.1:505098-508429 GCF_001266775.1 Austrofundulus limnaeus
GAATAGAAGTTTCATTCACTCTGATAAGCTATTGCAAGCTAATGAGGAAGAAATACTGACTACAACAGACGAAGAAGAACACAAACCCAAAACACATGCTCCTGGCATAACAGTGCCCCTAGTGGGTGGACATGTAATACAAATAAAACAAAGGAGTAACAATCTTGAAGAACTGATGCAAACTAAGAAGGTTCATCAAGTGGTGTGGTCTCAAACAAAAGACCAACTTGCAGACTGTTTAACAAAGAAGGGAGCATCCACAACCTCACTCCTTAGGGCTCTTTATGAAGGACTTTGGATTCTTCAATAAATTCAGTCATAAGATGTTTCACTTTCTGTTACGTTGAGACTGTTCTGACAAAATCCTTAATGGCTGTGTTTTCTCATAAGTTTTTTTGTTTTGTTTTGTTTTTTTAAGAAAAGTGGGAGATTGTTACTCCTTTGTTTTATTTGTATTACATGTCCACCCACTAGGGGCACTGTTATGCCAGGAGCATATGTTATGGGTTTGTGTTCTTCTTCGGCGCTCTCTGTATGTCTGTTCGGGGGATGCACATGGCGGAATAAAGCTGAGTAAAGAAACGAGTTATTTATTTTAATTAACACTCTCTCTAATTTAATTCATAAGAATTAAATCAGTTTAGAATTAACGCAGGCTGTATTCTTCCCCATAACTTGGTCATTTATAGTTAATCTAGATAATGATTATTTAGTTGTGCTTTAGGAAGGTTCATTTATTCTGCTAGGGTAGAAATAGGTTAGAATAAGTGATTCTGTAACAGATGATATGAGAGGTATTGTCGGGTGATGAGTTCACATTATTATTAAAGTCATAGAGATTATAATAATTGTGTTTCTGTCTGCCCAAATAACCTGTCTGTATAATGTATTATCTCTGAATCCATAAATATAGGGTATTATTGTGAAATCTATGCTTTGTCTCCGCGTCTTTTWATTCGTGCTCACCGTCATAAACTGAAAAGAGCTCCGTCCTTCAGTACGAGATTAAGTCAAAAATACGAGATTAATTTCCTGTTAGAGCAACAGGTGGTGCCCCTTATGTTAATAAATTATAAGAAACTTATAATTTAGCAACTCTTCATTAATTAAAATCCACTTACAACTGGCACTCTGTCACTCAGAGAATACTTAAAAATATTATTAGATTATAAATCACTTAATGAGCTTAGAACCACAACACATTAAAGGTGTGCTGTTGTATCAACCTTCCAGACCACTCAGGTCTTCTGGTTCTGGGCCCGTATTTATAAAACTTCTTAGAGGGGATTTTTAGACTTAAGTGCTGAAAATTTCTTAGATTTGCTCTTACACTCAGACTTAAGTGTAAGTGCCAGTTATGAAAATTCTTAAATCTAAGAATCACTTTTGCTCTCAAGAAAAGTTAAGACTAAAAGCTAAAATTAACATAAGACAAAGAGAGGAGTTGCTAAACGGATTTCAGTATCCATTTCATGTAGGAGCTACACATTAACAACAGCAAACTTACTCTGTAGGATATTATCTCCATTGAAGGCAGATATGAGTAGTTTATTCTGTAGAAAGATAAATAATTATAGGTTCTTAATGAGGGGGTGCCCAGATGTGAACTGAGGACCTCTTCATCTGCAGTCAAATGCTCTGACACTGAGCTACACACCMTGCTAGATGAAACTTAAGGAAACATGATAATATTTAACTAATACTATAACAATGAAAGGAAAAAGAGAGAGAGAAAAGTTAAGACTGCTCCAGAGGACTCTTAAGTGGTTAAGAGTTGCCACTAGGGGTCTGAGATGAAATGAGGAGACAGAGATTACAGCTGTCCTCCTCCCCACCTGAGTGTTATTCTCAGTTACCAGGTGGAAAACAGGTTTCATCAGAAATATACAAAAGAAACAAATGTTAAAAAAGTAATTAAAAAAACTTCGCGAAATGTTGGATATGTGTGTAGCTTTTGGAGAAAATANCATTGGTGAATGCCACAAATTCTCCTAAATCACTCGTACGCACAACTTAAGAACAAATCTGTGCGTACGAACGGTTCTTGCATGAGGCCCATTGGCTTTCTCCACTGTCCTCGCCCTTTTGTCTCCACTGTCTACAAATGCTAAAATAAACAGGAACTGCAACCCTCCATTGATTAAGCCCTGTTGTGAGATCTCTTAAGTGTTCAAAATGGCTGTTTATACCAAAAGACAAACCATTTGCCCAGATGGAAAGTCTCCAGAAGTGGGTTTACAATCTACATCTAGACCCTAAGAGACTGTGTTCCCTGCTGAGATAATGCCCACGAACAATCTTCAAAGACATACAGTACCTAACATACAATCTCATTTATGGTCTTAGAGCATCCCTAAAAGGCTAGTCTCGTAATCACATCATGAGCAAATGTTTTTCTGGGTAAATTTCTGTTGTTTGGTTGTCTGATAAAAAAAAGAAGAAGAAACTGTATTTTTCTATCATGACTCAATCACTGTGGAAATATCTTGATTTAATCACTGTACAGGTAACTACATCAATCTGTGTTTTCTTTAATCATTTTAGCAGCAGAACCGTGATGTCAGTGAAGCGGGTGACACCCCACGTATAGATAGATAGTAGAGATAACTTTTTTTTATTTCAGTAGAGTTAGAAAACAGCAGCCAGAGAGAACGGATCAGGAGTTTTAAGCTCCAATTTTCCCCCTTTGGGGACATTTATTTTCTTTTATTTTGTTTTCTTTATGTTCATTTGTACTTTTGACTAAGTTATTGGGAGGACACAGGCTTGTGCAGGATTCGAGATTGATGCTTATTCATAAAAGTCAGAATTCAGTCCGGGCTACGGAATGTGCCAACAGCTGCAGCGTGTGGTGAAAGAGGTTCGCCAACCCTACCGAAGCACCAGATTATCTAAACGGGACTTTGTTTATGCCAGTCTATGGTGAACGGTCAACCCAGAGGTAAGATGAGGCTTTTGAGCGAAAACCTGTTACAAAGTACCCCTAGAGGTCTGAAGATTGCTCCGAGTAAGCAACGCTGAAATCCATGGCGGCTTGGTGTGTGCTCTTGTTACTCCTTTGTTTTATTTGTATTACATGTCCACCCACTAGGGGCACTGTTATGCCAGGAGCATATGTTATGGGTTTGTGTTCTTCTTCGGCGCTCTCTATATGTCTGTTCGGGGGATGCACATGGCGGAATAAAGCTGAGTAAAGAAACGAGTTATTTCTTTTAATTAACATTGGTAGCAGAGGATGGTTAGTAACTACAGAGTTCCGCCAACGTTTGAGGAAGGAAAGCCTTACGAAAGCTGGAAGAATGAAGTCAACATTTGGACGAGAGTTACAGAT
>NW_013952661.1:513788-529732 GCF_001266775.1 Austrofundulus limnaeus
TTCTAAGAGTTTTTAGTCTGATTCATTATGGTTTTAAATGGTTATATACTGTTTAATGAAAGAATTATTCAGGTGAGAGTAAAAATATTAAATTATGTTCCATCTTCAATATGTCTAAAACCACAGCAGCTGTTTTGATACTGACACTTCTGATTAAATCTCTAAGTGTTGCTTTATTTTGATACCCAGATTATTTAAGTAGAGTTTGTAAAAGCTGAGATTCACTTAGTTACATTTCAGCATGGGATTTAGAGTTTATTTTATTTTATTTACTGTATTTATTCATGTATAATACTAGAGATTTAACCATAAAAATCATCCATAAAGTGGGGGGATAGTATTATACACGGGATATTGATAATATGATTTCTATGCCTTTTAAGATCAAAAAATGATCGTATTTTACTCGAGATCGTATTTWTACACGAATACCTTATGTTTTAATGCAGTGTCGCTACCTTTCTCTCCACACACCACTTTGTCACGACTCATTAAAGAAATACAGACAAGAATCTGTTTGTTTTCATCCTTTTATTGAACTAATTTTCCACATCCTGAACTGGACGGCTCAGATGTTCCTGTGAAACAAGAAGAAATGAGGTTAGTTTGTGAAAACGGGATGTTTTCTGAGAAAGCTTCCGGCAGCAAATGAAACGTAACCAACCCCAGCAGCTGCCATTGCCTATTTATGGTTTGATTCAAACAAATCTGAATGTAGCCAGGAAGGATCTGAACTTTCAGTAAAACACTTTCTCTTCAGCAAATATGGAAATAATCCCACTCAGATTTCCTGTTTAGTGTCACTACAGGAGAACACAGATATGAAGTTGTTGACGTAGAAATGGTCTGTTTGGTTTTGCTCTGGACTCTGAGGCTGTTCATCACTAACACTGGATTACATTAATGACAGCAGAGTGTCCCAACATTAAAGACCAGATAAACTTGATTCTGATTTAAAACTTGACACTTCTCTGGAACACTCATGTCTCTGTTTGCTGTCAAACGCTACAACCTGCAGAACAGGTGAAAAAGTCAACAGCAGTCCACTCTGCTCTCTGAGCCAGCTGTTAGCTCCTCAGTCCTGTCAAACTATCATTTTTACAAACTGAGCTTGTTGAAAAATTACACAATCTCACTTCTACGTGTCTGAAATACTCCTTTAAGATGTGAAAACTCAGCAGAGAGAATGAAAGAGGAAACAAATACTGGATCAGAACTTTTCCATACTTTGCAACGACGCCGTCAGTCTTGGCCAACCTCAGGATGGAGTCATCAGACTCTCCCTGCAAGACAAAACCAGATCCAGGATCAGAACTGAGGCTGACCTTCATCTGCTGAAGGCTCACGTCTGCAGAATGAAATATATTGATCCCACATTCACCCACATCTGTAGCCCCTCTAACCAGATGTGTGTGAGCGAGGGACAAGTCTACTGGCAGGGTTACTATAGTTAACTAAAACTAAACAACAAAAACTGAAATTGAAAAAAAAAAAAAACAATTTAGTTAACTGAAATAAATAAAAACTAATAAAAATTTAAAAATAACTAACTGAAACCATATTTTTTTTTACAAAACTAACTGAAATTATGGATAGAATATCCCTAGTTTTTGTGTTTGTCAATTTATTTAAAGCCTTGTGGACTGAATAAACAAATCTTTCCTTTTTCTTCAAACCTAGCAGTTTTACATTAGCTGCAAGCAAATATAGCACCTCATGGTCCAGTATTGGTTCAGTGTGAGCAGAAATGTTTTCTACTTTTACGAGGACCATGAATAAATCGATGGGACTCTGTATTAATCACATCATTAAGTAATGCATTCAAGTTGGCTTAATGTTTTGAGTTTTATATTATTAGCCCACTAGGTGGCGCTCTGGTTTCACATTTGAAGGACATAATGTTGCCCCATTTGTCCCTCCCACAGAAACAGCCAAACTAAAGCTTGTAAAGCTTTAATCATGACTGTTTCTACAACCACCATCACCTACAGGAGCATCAGCTCCACCTGCAGACCACCACAAAACACCTGGACAGCCTCCAAAACCACTAATCTACAAAACAAATCTATATAAAAAGAGAAAAAGGCACTTCTTCTAAAAGTGCTACAAAAAACTTGTAGTTGTAGAGATTCACAAAATTTAAAATCGATATTTATTTCAGTGAGATAACTTTAAATAACAACAGGTTTACAATGAATAAAAATATGAATATTTGATATTTTTCAGTCAAATGAAGAGGTGGATCTTTAGATCAACTCAACCACAATTCACCCAACCAGTCTTACATGTATTTTGTGGACTTGGGAGCAGACGTTCGACCGTGTCCCTCAGGGAGTCCTGTGGGGCGTACTCTGGGAGTATGGGGTACCAGGCCCATTGATACGGGCTGTTAGGTCCCTGTACGACCGGTGTCTGAGTTTGGTCCGCATTGTAGTAAGTCGGACTCATTTCTGGTGAGAGTTTGACTCTGCCAAGGTTGCCCTTTGTCACCGATTCTGTTCAGAACTTTTATGGACAGAATTTCTAGGCACAGCCAAGGTGTTGAGGGGATCCTTTTTGGTGACCTTAGGATCACATCTCTGCTTTTTGCGGATGATGTGGTCCTTTTGGCCTCATCAGATCCTGATCTCCAGCTCCCACTGGAGCAGTTCTCAGCTGAGTGTGAAGCAGCTGGAATGAGGATCAGTGCCTCCAAATCCAAGACCATGGTCTTGAGCCGGGAAAGGGTAGAGCGCCTCCTTTGTTTCGGGGAAGAGGTTCTGCCCCAAGTGGGAGATTATCTTGGGGTAGGGCTGGGCAATATGAGGAAAATCTTATATCCCAATATATTTTGACTATATCGTGATAAACGATATATATTTGATACCTTCAAAAATCAATGAAAAAAATGATTAAAAATTGATCAAAAATCATTAGAATACTGAATCTGAACAAATTTAAATGTTTTATTTTAACCGGTTTAACCATAAGTTTCTTACGCAAGTGTTTTACAAATGGAATTACTGCCACAATCTTTTTGTCTACACTTCAGATCAGGTGTGTCAAACTCAAGTAACTGAGGACCATTATCCTGCATGTTTACCTTGTTTCTCTGCTCCAACACACCTGATTCAGTTAGGACTGCAACTAACAATTATTTTAATAATCGATTACCGGTAAATCTGTCTATTATTTTTTTGATTAATCAGCCAAATCATTAAAACACTTAATTACATAAATATAAGTAGATTTAAATTATTTTAATTCCTGTATAAATTAGGGAGGCAAGTTATCGATTAATGTGAAGTAGCCTGAAGTTGATTTATCTTAGACGGACTAACAATTAATTGATAAGCAGCAATTTTCTTAAAAACCAGAGTTTTCTATTGAATCAAGAAGGTCTTTTCATAAAATGAAGGTTTTTTTAAAAATAATATGCTAAATTAAAAAAAGCACATCATAAATATTTTCACAATTGATTTTGCCTGCTGTGTTAAACACTGGGGGAAAAAACACCCAAAAATGTGGATTACTCTTACATTAATAAACTTGGTTATAGTTATAAAACATAATACAGAAATTTAATAGGTTTCTGAATGAGGAAAACAGAGAAAAAGAATAAAATATGATTCTTAGATGTAAAACTATTATTAATTTATTATTATAATTAGAATTTATTTGCATTTAGAATTCATGATTTTTCTCTAATTCTTTATGTTTCGCTTCCTTCTTGTTGGTTCTGTCTGTGGCTAAAACGACCCAGTAAGCGGTTCTGAAGCAGCCCCCCATCCCTCCCCCCTCCCCTACTGAGTTAGACCAGGAGTTCTGCTCGCATCTTTTTTTTCCCTTCATCCTGAACCTTTTTGCTGCTTATCATAATAACTTTTGAGGCTCAGTTAGGAAAAAAAAAGACTGGTTTTAGATTTCTGGCCCAAGAGGAGAAAACAAATGGTGGACTGAGGTACATTTTTATTCGCCACAGGACGGGCTTCCTCTTTGCGACGCAGCTCGCTTCGGATCTACTTGGCCTAACAACACAATTTAAAAACTGGTTTAAAGATCGAAGTCTCTACTTTTCACTCGAGGGTCTCAGAGAGGGCGGATCTTTACAGGTAGATTGATTCAATAGAAAACTCTGGTTTTTAAGAAAATTGTGCTCTAAATCTTTAATAAACTCTTTAATAAACTATTTAATAAACTCTACATCATACACTGAAAAACTCAGAATACATCGAGTATATTCGATACATCGCCCACCCTTATCTCGGGGTCTTATTCACGAATGAGGGAAGAACGGAGCAGAAGATCAATAGATACAAATACTGACTTTAAAACATTTTTTAACTTGGCATAAATCTCACAACTATGATGTAAGCACGCTAACACAAATACTGCTCTAAATAAATATTGACAAAACTTGAAGTTAAAATGTAACCTTTAAAAAAAACTAAACAGTTCAATGTGTGTAAATATCTGAGGATAAAAGATGGTCAAAAATATTTTCCTTTACCCATGCAGATCAGTGACTGACTGATGTGCATGGGAAATGATATAAATGGGTCAGATTGTGATGTCAGGGATATCTGGGAGACCACACCGGTCTGAGCCCTCCTACATCTGACAACAAACCAGAGCTCAGAGTTAAACAACTTTGTATTCACAGCTTTCATTACAGAAAGAGAACAACCAGAACAAGAACACAAACATCTGAACACAGATCTTCTCACCATCCTTCTAATGGGTCCACAGATGGCGTAGGTCTTGAACTGACCGTTGAAGCGACCAGTCACCTTGTCAACCTGAAAAACACAAAGCATTGTGGGTACAAACACACAAACATTTGAACCACTGCTCAACATCACACCGAAAGGATCTGCTGCTCCACAGTCTGATTGCTTTCAGAACCAAGAAAAATATATTTTCCTGCTGACGTCAGAATGATGAAAACAGCAGCAACACATCAGGTGTTTGGGATTTACATGAAACTGAACCTCAGCATCTGATCACTGCAGAGAAGTGATGGGTCAGTCGTGAACATTTCGGCTCCAAGAGCCGGCTATTTGAAGTGAACGATGGGAGCTGGCTCCCCACTGAGAGCCATTCTCTTTTTTTTTTTTAATTTAATAAAAGCCATGGACATAACAGACGCAGGTACACGTGGGAGATGTCTCCCACAATTCCTGTATCTGTGCCCTCTGTCGCCTGCACTTTTTTATCCATTCCAACTGTTTAATCTCTTATTAAAAGGCGGTAACGTGTTTTTCTGAGCCGTCTTTAAACGTATCATGAGCTAACAGTGGTGTTTACACCTGTGGATCACCGAGGGGAGACGTGCTGCTGCAGAGCTACACCGTGTGGGTCAGAAACCAGCTGGAACCAGCAAAAAGCAAAAACTTTACAGAGTTTTTGCCAAACAAACCATGTAAGTTGAGTCATGCTGTTGGAGGTGTCCAATGTAAGCTAAATTATTGAGTTAATACATGCCAATATGACTACCGGTAGTTATTGAGTAGATTACTATTGTTACTTTTGTTACATCCCTCGCTAGTTAACGCTATGAGAAAAACCCAATTCTTTTTTGTTTCTGTACAGAAGTTGTGCTCCCTTGCTTTCCACATATTTAAAACAAATCTTTAATTTCATTATAAAAGGAGCAAAGTCAGGAAGGAGACATTAGCAGATCCAGCAGCATAATGMTGATGATGCAGAGTCTTCTCAGGTAAGGACAGATCAGGACAGATCCACAGATATTGCAGAATTACACTTATTCACAGTCCAAAACATTTTTTATTTTGTTGTTGTTTCCACTTAGATTCAAAATTTAAATGGATCTGATAATATTATTTTGTAATATAGTTAACTGAGAGATGACTGTTTTAGTTCAAAAGCAAAAAACTGACATGAATGTTTAAAGATGTAGTTTATATTTACATTTTTTTGTTGTTCATTATTTTTAAATATTTGACCATGGCATCATTTTCTTAAAGGCAGCAGGTATATGACATGACAGTTTCCTTTAGCCTGATAATTTTGCACATTCATGTTATCACATTTAAATAAACGTCCCCTCAAAGGCCCAGCATAGCAATCAAAGTTAATAAGAAAGAAAATTTGAATAAAATATTAAACAAAATAATTTAAAGTAACTTGACTGCTGACAACAAAACAAATACAAAACAGGCAATTATAAGAAGTCTCAAAAAACACTTTCATCATTCAGGGACTACCTTAGGCTAAATCTGGTGCAATGCATCAAATTATGTTTTAATTGCTCACTTTCCCGAACAAAAATAAATAAATTCATTCATTCATTCATTCATGTTTTCTAAGTTAAAGGCACAGTGTGTAAGATTTGTTGTTTTCAGCGACATCTAGTGGTTGAATCATCCTCCCTCCACCCCCCCACCCCAAAACACAAAGGAGTTGCTACGGTGTCTCTCAGGTGTCAAAAACCTTTGATAATTCCAACCGYGATGTCTACCAGCAGCTTCAGGGCTAGTGATGTTTCAAGTGGTAAGATATGAGCTTTAATAAGTAAAATTATATCAGCTATGTTTACAAGCACAAAATGTTTTAATCAGATTGAAATGTATTCAAATTAAATAATCCGAATGTACTGTTTACATGGACACAATCCGATCATGAAAAGTGTTTACATGCACCGGAGTTTTATTCAGAATAAAAGTCCGGACATGCGCAGTGTTGTAAACATTCAGCTCTACTTCTGTTACAAACGTAAACAAAGCTCCTCTGTGCGCTCAGGACGGACCCGTGTCAGCTTTTAATAACGGTAGAGACGTCGTTACTCCTCGGTTGAGCTGCAGCCTGCAGATGAAGCAATACGTGTTTTTTATTTTTAGCGAAGCAACGTTGGCTGTTTGCCTCCTTTTTCATCTGTTAAGAGAGCGAGGAGGAAAAGTTCTGCACGATGCTGCGCAGCTGGAGCGCTGCTGGCCCACCGGGTGAAGTCAGCAGACATGCGCACACAGGTCAGTTTTCTACAATCAGAATAAGATGATCCGATTAAGTGTTTACATAAACCTCATTCTGATTATCAAATCGGCATAACCCACCCTTTTCATTCGGATTAAAAATTCATTCGGATCGAGCTCAATCAGATCAGAATAATCGGAGCGAGCTGTTTACATGACGCTGTTTGCATGACGCATTCTTATTCCGAACGGCCGTTTAATCCGTTTAATTTACTTTTGTCCACAAACAGGTGGAAAAACATAATTTCATGTTTTCAGCATTTAAGAGTGGCCGATAAGAACTGGTGCAAATTCATTTTTAAATAAAAATCCATCGGATTAAATTAAAGTTAGTGAAACTGTTTTGTTTTTTTTTTGTTTCAGTTTTACTGTCATCCACCCGATCAACAAAAATACTGGAGAACATTTGAGAACGCATCTGTTAATGTGTCAAAAGTTCAGCCTGTGATCCGATGAGGTCATTATTTGAGGGTTACCTCAGCGATGTTCAGCTGGATGGAAGCGTGGTCCTTGGCTCCGATGATTCTGTTGCTTGCTGAGCTGCAACAGTAGAGAAGAAGTTTACCCTGATGTCAGAGGCTGAGTCCACATGGAAAGCTGTGTGAAGCTGACACCCCACCCACACAAAAAATAAAAACTAGTAAGCGGATTGGTTAGTGCTTCGTTTGTGCAGGTTTGTGCAGTTAAAATGASCGTTTGTGCTGTTATAGTTTTTGAGATATTAAGCATTATGTCTTTAGGTCATTAASACGTTATAATCCCCCCCAGCAAGCTCCAAAATTAACCAAAGTAGTCTACATTATTAGTGCTTCGTTTGTGCATGTTTGTGCAGTTCAAATCAGCGTTTGTGCTGTAATACTTTTAGAGATATTACTAGTTTTTAGTGTAAGCCGATGACGTCATCGTCCCCACAGCAACTTCCGGAATGGTGACGTCATCGGGCCAATTTTTAACTTCAAATATCTCGAAAACTAAAGCTGCACAAACGACAGTTTTTACWGCACAAACCTGCACAAACGGAGCACTAACGAACTAGCCCACTTTGGTTTACTTTTGAAGCGATATGGGGTGATGGTGAACTSTAGATGACCAAATACATAATATTTAATATCTCGGAAACCAAAATTGCACAAACGACCATTTTAACGGCACAAACCTGCACAAACGGAGCACTAACCATTCTGACTATTTGATTAATTTTTTGACGTGGGTGGGGTGTCAGCTTCACACAGCTCACATGGAAACACTTTCATTTGTTTCCATATATATCCCTTTAAACAGCAGTTTGTAGACAGGCTGTCTGTAGACACAAGACTGAAACAAAATGAAACTCATGTTTTCACAAGAAGAGCTCCTCTGCAGTCTGACTCAGAGTCAATGTAAAACTAAAATCTAACGGATTTAGCTGCTCTACATCCCACACTTTATTTAAAGACATTTATTTTTGWAATGTGGTTCTGAACAATTTATATATTGTATGTAATATCTTGTCAGTCTTTGTCTTTAAAGACATTAATGATGGCTCACATCTGTAACATCTGTACAGGTTTAAACAGACGCAGGAACCAGACGGTCTGACTCCTACACCTTCATGAACAGTAACAACYATGTCGTTACTGCAGCTCAACTGAACATGCATATTCAGTTGCATGCAGTATGCATGTTCATGCATATTTTCTATTTGAAAGTTTGGACTCAGTTTCTTTTTTTTTAAGACATTTTAAGTCAATTTCTGAGTTGTTTTTTTATTACGAATGTTAAAAATTAGGGGTACAGGCTTATAGTTATCGGCACGATATCAGGGAATTATGACGTCATACTTATTGGTCCGATATCATAACAAATAGAACCAATAATATACGTTTGCCAGCACGGCGATGAGAATGCGTGTTTATTTTTATACTTTTTGGTCAAGCCGCTTCCTGTCCGGCACAACCCGAGCAGAGTTCAAGTGGCGTTGGAAAAAACTACTTTCTCACTAGAAAAGTAATAAGAATACTCCGTGATGAAAAACAACCAGTCATTTTAAGAGTTATTAATATTATTTTACCAATTAACCATGTACGTTACACACAAACTTTATAATTATAAACATAAAAAAGTCGGAACAACTACTCCCAACTTGGGAACATGTAATGTACGTTATCTCCTGAATGCAGCACAGAGGCCGCGCTGCTAAAATGCTAACAACAACAAGCTAGCATTTAAGAACTCATCGGGACTTAAATYATTCCTGAGGAYTTTGACAAATCCAATAAATTAGCCAGAGAGGAGACAAATCTCAAACACTTTGATGATGGAAAGGATGGAGGTGACAAGCAGCCCTTCACCCTCGTTAGTGCGTTATCTGTTTTGAACTTGCAGAATGACTTTTTCTTTTTTTTAGATCTGAGATCAGTGTTAAAAAAGTCTTATTTTAATATAATTAATGTGTCTTATTTAAAAAGGTGGCCATTTGAGAAATTGTTTTGATATATTTTAAGAAATGTTTGTTTATTAAGAGTTTATTTCAAATAGTATAATTTACAGTGNCTTTTTTCCTCTCCTGGTTTTTGTTTATTTACAGAGTTTGCTTTACTAAAATTACAACTTAACTGATAAATTTAAAAAAAACCCTAATTGAACAGGAAGTGGAGAATAAATCATGTAGCAGCTGAGTCTGGTGTAAACTTTGTGTTTTAATTGTGTTGGTTTGTTGCCAGAACACGGCCCATTTTGTGTCGTTTGTTTCAGGGATAATTAAAGCCTCATTATCTCCAGGTCCAGGAAAAAACCAGAGCTTCTGAAACACATCGACTTCTTGTTTTCCTTCTTAGTCCTCATCTAATTAAGCATCAGCAGCTCCTTTTTTCTCCTAAATGAACTAAATACAATCAGGAGAAAACCTTATTTTCAAGCTCCTTAAAGTTCCTGTGACGTACGTTTCATTTAAGTACAAAAAAAATCAAAGAAAACATCTTTATTTTTAAGAAACTTAGCATAATTTTACCTCAAAGCAAAACAGGAAGTGACATCAAAGGGGAACTCTTTAAGAAAAGAGTTTGTTTTTTGTTTATTGAAACAATATTTAAACTCTSACTCTTCATCTCTGATAGACTCAAAATAATCTAAAACATCAGATTCTTCTCTGTTAGTTATAGAAGCAACACTCAGACAGTCCCCTATGACATCACTTCCTGTTACTTCACAGGCGAATATCTCAATAAGTGTTTGTCTCAGCATTGTGGATTTTTTTTTTGCAATATTTTATCTAAGTTTTCTTTCCATAAATGCTTTTGTATTTATTAAAGAAAAATGATGTGACAGGCACTTTAAAGTGATGGAATTAAGTTTTCTGGCTTTCTGGGTCAGAAAAGTCACTTTTCGTCTCAAATAAAACATTTCTCTGAAGTAGCTCAAGTCGAGGACAAAATGGCCGCTCATCCGGTGATTAAAAAAGTTGTACTAAAACTGAACAAGTACACAGTGAGGTTCTGTGGAAAAMGTTAGWAYCAGTGAATATCTTACCTGTCARAGYTAGCTCTTTGGACAACRTTTACTTCTGTTTTGATGAGCTACTGGTCTAAGCAGGACCYAAACAAAAGGGATCACAGTTGTTTTAAAGTAGCTCATATTTAAACATTATGCAATATATTTTTTATGAGAACTGGCAACTTCTCAGATTGTTTAATAAAAAAAAATCACAATATTTTTTACCAGTTCTCGTAGAGATCTTTTAATCATTAAATATTTTTGATAAAGTATATTGACATAACATTATTTTTCAGGTTTAAAACAGCTGAAACTCTCAACATCAGATCATTTTAATCTAAATTTTGGCATGAAAGGTGGCTGACGATATGTATTCCTTTTTATTTTCACAGAAATGGGAGTTTTTTTTCTTCTGGATAATCCACGTGGTGGAAAGTTGGCAGTATTGTAAGAAATAAGATGAATCTTTATAAAATATTTAAAGATTATTACTGCTTTAAGATGACTATAGTCACTTTGGTCCTCGCTTTGTTCATGCTAGCCGTTAGCTCATCAGCACAGTAAGAGTTAAACTCAGTTAATCTCAGCTGAGGCCCTTTGAAGAGTTATCTACAACAGGTAAGATATCAGCTGTTRATAACTGCTCTACAGGACCCCCGTTTGGAAAGATCTGAACCATTTCTTCAAACGTTTCTTTGTCAAATCTAACAGAAGAGTCCAAACTGAGTCGCAAAGATAATTTATGTTCATCAAAGAGATAAATAAAACAAATAAAATATATTTATCTGATGTGATTAAATAAAGAAAGAGCAGGTAAAGGAMCCACAGAACCCCTCGCTGACACGTCTGATCATGTTTGTCTTTTGTCTGAACAGACGTTTAGCAAACATGTAGAAAAATCACAGCACTTATTTTAATAAATTTCCCACAGTTAGAGCCAACGTGTTGATATGAATTATTTATTTTACCGTACGGCCWTTTCGATTACAGCGAGATAAAAACACAAGTTGGGCTTTATCGCACATAAAATCCAGATTGATGCAGTTCCATTAAAGCTTCACGCTGGAACTGTATAAATATATAATTCATAAGAAGTGAAAGAGACAGAATGGCTTTCATAAAGCAACAGAATAAAAGTCTKCGTCTGAAATGTGGAAAAATAAAAATATTATTGGAGTGAATCAGCCCAACAGAAAGACATTAAAACCTAACGGTGTGTGTTACCTCGGTGATAAAAAGCTCCGTTTTTTATTTTATTGTTACCTCAGAAAACAGACAATTAGTTTGTTGTGTTTAGGAAATAAATGCCAGATCCGATCAAATAAAAATAATGATAATAAAAAATAAAGATGGATATTAAACCTTGAACTCAGGGACTGTCAGGCGGCTGTTTGGAAATGATTATTAGGATAAAATCATCTTGAAGGCGACACTCCTGAGCTGATTTGTTGAATTTAAAGATAAATTAAACACATTTAATGTTCAGGAAACAACTTAAACCTGGTCTGAGAAACACCAGACAAATATAGTTTTATTGCATTTACACTTTGGGTTAATAAAAACAACTCAGCATATAATATCTTTATTTTCTATTGTGTTTTACTTGTTGTAATTATAGATTTACTCAGATTATTGACTTACGTCGCTTTATTTTTGTTTAATTTATTCTGAATGTTGTCACCGTTAATCTTGTCACGAAATGGTTAAAAACAGAAAAAGTCAACATTAGAAAATGTTCAAATAAAAACTTTTAGCCAAGAAGAAAGTTCTGTGTTTGAAATGAGAGAAACGTGGATGTTCTTGTCATTTAGTGATGCATTGTGGGTCGATTTTACTACTTTTAGCTAGCATTGTGCAACCTTTAGCTTGTAGCTAGTGTTTGCTTTGATCTCTTTTACTACTGTTAGCGTTAGGCTAGTGTTTTGTTACCTTTAGCTTCTAGTTAGCGTATTGATACCTTTAGCTGGTCGTGTGCTTTTTTTGCTAGCATTTTGCAGCTTTTTTCTTCCAGCCACTGTCTTTTGATTTAAAAAAAACTAGTCTTTTGCTGTTGCTAGCTTTAGGCTAGCTTTTTGTTACTTTCAGCAAGTCATTTGTGACTATTAGCTAACCTTGTACTCTCTTTTAGCTAGCATTTTGTGGCTTTTTACTTCTGGCCAGTGACTTAATTCCTTGTGCTCTTTTAGTTAGCACTTTGCTACTTTTGACTTCTAAACAATGTTTGCTTCTTTCGGCTCTTTAACAAGTCTTCTGCTATTGTTAGCTTTAGACTAGCTTATACTAACATTTAACTAGCATTTTGTGACTTTTAATTTCTAGCTAGCCTTGTGCTCTTTTAGTTAGCACTTTGCTACTCTTGACTTCTAAACAATGTTTGCTTCTTTCGGCTCTTTGACAAGTCTTCTGCCATTGTTAGCTTTAGCTTTTACTAACTTTTAACTAGCATTTTGTGACCTTTTACTTCTAGCCAGTGGCTTAGTTTCTAGCTAGCCTTGTGCTCTTTTAGTTAGCTTTTTGCTACGCTTGACTTCTAATCAATGTTTGCTTCTTTCGGCTCTTTAACTAGTCTTTTGCTATTGTTAGCTTTAGGCTAGCTTTTTGTAACTTTTAGCAAATCTTTTGTGACTATTAGCTAAACTTGTGCTCTCTTTTAGCTAGCATTTTGCGGCTTTTTTACTTCTAGCCAGTGACTTAATTTCTAGCTAGCCTTGTGCTCTTTTAGTTAGCACTTTGCTACTCTTGACTTCTAAACAATGTTTGCTTCTTTCGGCTCTTTAACAAGTCTTCTGCTATTGTTAGCTTTAGACTAGCTTTTACTAACTTTGAACTATCATTTTCTGACTTTTAATTTCTAGCTAGCTGTTAGTTTTTAGCTACTGCTCTTTTTTTAGCTAGCATTTTGCTACTCTTGACCTCTAGTCAATTTTGGCTTCTTCTAGCTCTTTTTTTTATTAGCCATTTGCTATTGCTAGCTTTTTTGCGACTTTTAAGGGCTCGACACACAGGGAGCGACAAACGACAGCGATTAACGGCTGTCATCGCAACCAGAGTGAAACCCGACACACGGGTGCGATAGCGATGGCAGCGTTGCGAATCGCACTCTTGGGTCGCTTGTCTTCACGAAATTTAATTGATTCTTCTACTGCTTCTTGTAAAGGTTATTGGTGGTTCGCAAAAAAAGGGTGGGGGTGCATTACGGACATGTAAACTAAACAAAACTTGCGATGCTAATATTGAAAAACAAACGCACACCAAGATATGACTTTATGAGGAAAAACTTACTGGATAACTTCACCCTGGCGCCAACAAATTCCTACAAAGCTGCCATTTTTAGTAATCACTTGGTGAAGGTTCATATAAAACTAGAAAGTTTGACAGAGCTAAAATAACGTTGAAAGTGTTAGCTAATTGCAGTATGTAGCTTATCTCTTCTCATTGGTCAGTCAATGAAACCCTCGCTGATTGGTTGTACGCCAAGTGACAGCAACAAAAGTTGAACATTTTTCAACTTTCATATGTGACGTCGCAAGCTTGCGTGTGCACGTCTACAAGTACGAGCGCGAATTTTCACACGCACGACTTTCGCCGGTTGCTTCGTTGGAGATGGGCAAACAATTGTCACCTCACCGCACAGGCTCCATAGGAAATGAATGGAGAGCGACGTCGCCTCCCGTGTGTCGAGCCATTAACCCATCATTTTATTACTTTGTTTCTAGCTAGCCTTGTGCTCTTTTAGCTAGCATTTTGCTACTCTTGACTTCTAGCCAGTGTTTCGCGTTTTCAGCTTTTTTGCTTCTAATGTCCTGTTCTTTAAGTTTTAATTCAGTGTTAAACTTTTCAGTTATTTCAGCTGTTATTCAGCTCGTTGTTCATGTTGCATTTTCAAACAAAATGTAAACAGGTTGTTTTAAAGCACTGTCTACAACAGGTAAGATGTTTATTGCTCATAACCATTTCACAAAATCCCACAACCAGAACTATCCCTTCAAACAGCCCAAACATAACTTTATTGTTATTTTTGCACCAAAGCTTTAATTGAAAATGTGTTGACATGATCAGAAGCAGATTCCAGCTGCAGGTGAAACCTCTGGATTCCTGTAAATGTGAAGCTAAACGCAGGTGGAGGTGTGTGAACCTAATGGAGCTTTATTTAGTGAATAAAGCCTCGTCATGAGTATTTGCTCTCAGATAAAGCGGCAGTGAGAAACACGCGGTCAGATGTCTCCTCTTTCATATCGATTGAAGGGCTCCTCTCTGTTTGATGGAGGATTTATTGCCGAGCGGCGCTGACAGGCAGGATGGAGTTATTTTAGATGAAGCTTTATTTAACAAGGATAGTCCCGGAGGAGAGAGGAAGGCCAGCAGAAGAAGAGACAGGGAGAGGTTAAAGGCTAAAGGTCAGAGGTCATCACGCAGCGTGGAAACAGCTGAAGGAGACGGGACGTGACTCGGCTTATCTCTGTTCCTGCCGTCACACAGTTTGACTTTTTTCTGGGTTTCTCTCACTTTTGATTCTTATTTGTCTTGTGACCTTTGACCTCTGTTCAGTTTGTTACTGGAAAGAGTTCAAAAATAGACTATTTCTAGGATTTAGTTTCTAGTCCAGACAGACGAGGCATTTGAGCAGATTGTCTTTTTAAATTTGACGGGTAAAGGGTGAAGGGTCATTTTAGCTCGTAGGCTTTGTTGTGTTAGCATGTAAGTTTGCTAGAGTTAGCTTGTAGGTTTTGTAGTGTTAGCTCGTAGGATTTGTAGTGTTAGCTCATAGGTTTGGTAGTGTTAGCTTGTAGGTTTGGTAGTGTTAGTTCGTAGGTTTGGTAGTGTTAGTTCGTAGGTCTGGTAGTGTTAGCTCGTAGGTTTGGTAGTGTTAGCTCGTAGGTTTGGTAGTGTTAGTTCGTAGGTTTGGTAGTGTTAGCTCGTAGGTTTGGTAGTGTTAGTTCGTAGGTTTGGTAGTGTTAGCTCATAAGTTTTGTAGTGTTAGCTCGTAGGTTTGTAGTGTTAGCTCGTAGGTTTGTAGTGTTAGCTCGTAGGTTTGTTAATGTTAGCTTGTAGGTTTGGTAGGGTTAGCTTGTGGGTTTGGTACTTTTAGCTTGTTGGCTTGTTAGTGTTAGCTCGTAGCTTTGGTAGTGTGAGCTCATATGTTTGGTAGTGTTAGCTCACATGTTTTGCAGTGTTAGCTCACATGTTTTGTAGTGTTAGCTCATAGGTTTGGTAGTGTTAGCTCATAGGTTTTGTAGTGTTAGCTCATATGTTTGGTAGTGTTAGCTCACATGTTTTGCAGTGTTAGCTCACATGTTTTGCAGTGTTAGCTCATAGGTTTGGTAGTGTTAGCTCATAGGTTTGGTAGTGTTAGCTCATAGGTTTGGTAGTGTTAGCTCACATGTTTTGTAGTGTTAGCTCATAGGTTTGGTAGTGTTAGCTCATAGGTTTGGTAGTGTTAGCTCATAGGTTTGGTAGTGTTAGCTCATAGGTTTGGTAGTGTTAGCTCATAGGTTTGGTAGT
>NW_013952661.1:531903-533101 GCF_001266775.1 Austrofundulus limnaeus
TGTGTGTGTGTGTGTGTGTGTGTGTGTGTGTGTGTGTGTGTGTGTGTGTGACAGGTGAGAGACGTTTGAAACGAGTGGACGGTAAAGAAAGATGAGGGAGAAATAAAAGAGCTTCAAGGACTCAAAGATGAGATGAAACAAATGAAAGAACTGGTGACAAAACTGGAAAATAAAGTAAAAGATGGAAATGATGCATGAGAGAAAATAAAGAGCTGGGATTCAAAACGACCTGAGGATATCAGGCTGTTAGCACTCACAGGGTTTTTTAGGGATGACTCTCAGCTACTACCACATCACGTCTACCTCAGTGTCTGTAAAACTGATTTTATTTTTGACTGGCATTTTGGTACCTACTGTTTTAGCTAGTGTTTTCTGTTTTGGCTATCGTTTAGCTGCCTTTTACATGCATTAGCTCCTTTTAGCGTTCAGCTAGTGATAGATATTTTAATGATACAGCTTAAATAAAAATAACCAAAGGCAAAGGTTTAAGTTTTCAAACAACTCGTTTGCAAAAGGAGAAGTTGAGAGAACTCGGTTGTTTTGACTGAAGTCCTCACAAGTTCTGAAGCTGTTCAGCGTCTCTTTTTATAGCAAGTGTGATGTGGAAAAGAAAGAAAGAAAYAAAAATAGGTTTCAAACTTGCAAACTCTCAAATCTCTAATCTTTTCTCTGGGTCAGAATGATCCAGAGAACATTTCAAACTGTGACTCTTCTACCAGAGGTTTGGTGAAACTCAGAGAAATCAGCAGGAAATATGAAAAACAGGAACATGATTAATAAAAAAAAAAACATCTGAGTGAAACATAAAAATGTAAAAACTCTAACTGTGTTTTGTTGTTCATTCATTGTTTTGCTACTTTCTGCTTTTAGCTAGTGTTTGCTATTTTAAGCTTTTAGTTAGCAGTTTAATGATTCTTGCTTGCCTTTTTGTTACTGCTTTCACTTTGTCTTGCTATTTTTAGCTTTAACAATTTTATTATTTTTAGCTTTCAGTTAGCATTTTGCTACTTTTAACTAGCATTTTGCTGATTTTTTTTGCTTTACCTAGCAGTTTACTTTCTTGCTATTTTTTAGCTTCAACCATTTTTGAAATATATTTAGCTTTTAGCTAGCATTTTTCTGTTCATTCATTAGTATTTTCTGCTTGCTGCTAGTCTTTAGCTATATTTAGCTTTTAGCTAGCATTTTGCTGTTCATT
>NW_013952661.1:535133-540989 GCF_001266775.1 Austrofundulus limnaeus
TTAGTGTTTTCTGCTTGCTGCTAGGTATATTTAGCTTTTAGCTAGCATTTTGCTGTTCATTCATTACTATTTTCTGCTTGCTGCTAGTCTTTAGCTATATTTAGCTTTTAGCTAGCATTTTGCTGTTCATTCATTAGTGTTTTCTGCTTGCTGCTAGTCTTTAGCTACATTTAGCTTTTAGCTAGCATTTTGCTGTATTTTATCAGTTTGAATTTGACTGTTTCTGTTCAGTTTCTTTCTTCCTGCTGCAGGAACAGAAACTAATTAGACTTTTATAGAATCCTCCCTCCTTCGGCTGGAAGTGATGTTTATGGTTTCAGTCATGAGACCACCGTGGTCTGGACTGGAGCGCCCGAGGCTTTGAGACCCCTCAGGGTTCAGAACAGAGGACTGTGAAGCAGCTGAGAGGAGGAGGTCTCCTCATGTTGATGCTGTTTCTGCTCAGCTGATCTCTGTAACAGCGCTGCTCCGTCTCTTTGTCTACGGTCAGGAGGTCCACCAGAAATCAGGATGTTATCAGGTGAAAAAGAAGCGTTTCACCATCCTGGGGTTTACACTGGCCCTGCCCTTCAGCTCATTTGCTTTGGTTTTAATTTGTTTCTCGTCTCTCATCAGCGTGACGCTGAGGAGGAGAGGCGGAGAACCCAGGAGGAGAGGAGAGGAGAGGATTGATGAAGGCAGTTTTTGTTTGGACGTCTGATTAGCATTTAGCTGACTGAACCAAACTCTGCTGCCTCAGTGTTGCTCACACGTAGCTGAAGCTGATTTGAGATGTTTCTCTCTGAACTCTTTACTGTAAAACAGCCCAGAGTTTCAAAATAAAAGCACTTTTTTGTGCTTCCTGCTTCCACGTTTTGTTTTTAAGTCAAAGAGCTTCTGGAGGTTCAGCTGCTGCCAGAAATCCAAACATTTAACAGATTTTTTTTTTTGCTGATAGTAGTCTTTCTTTAGCTCGCATTTCATCACATTTTATTATTTTTTAACTATTGTTAAATTATATTTAGCTTTAGCCAGTGTTTCATTATTTGTGTTTTGCTACTTTATGGTTTTTATTAGCATTTTGTTGTGCTTTAGCTTTTAGCTTTAGTTGAAGCTAAAGAAGTTTAGCTCTGGAGGTCCACACCTTCAGACAACGACTCATCGTCATGAAAACAGAACCTGCTTCAGTCTGACCCATCAGAACCAACAGAACCTGCCTGTAGCAGGGTTTTATCAGTCAAGTCTCTAATGAACTGGTTTTCTCTCTGGGTTCTGGTCCGGCCGTGTTAAACTGGATTTTCTTGCTCCYTGTTTGAGCTCAGGTCCCAGCAGGCCGCTCTCCGTCTGCCGCTTTCACCGGCTTTATTGTGTTTTCATCATTTCTGCAAAGCAAATCGTCCGCGCTCGACAATAACGACTGGAATTGAATCAGATTTTATTTATTTTGCTCCTGCTGCAGACGGACGGCGAGCAACAATAAGTTCTAATGGATCTGAGTGTCGTACTGTAGCTGGGAGTGTGTGCAGACCCCAGCTGAATATCAACCACTGAGAATCCAATACTGATCTGTGTGAGGCTCGCACACACACACACACACACACAGACACACACACTGCAGTGACCGCTCCTTCACTAACTGTTCATTTGCTGCTCCTCTCCGCTCTGACCTCCTCATTATTCAGGACGTTTTGTCTTTACTCTGATTTTCCTCTGGCATCAAAACCTTCAGCTGCTGCAAACATAAAACTTTACCTGAACCACTAACAATACAATTATTATTTTATTATTATTTTTAACTCGTTACCAGTTCATAAAAGTCACACCTGAGTTTTAGTTAGTTAACTTTATTCATTTTCTTTAAAAAACAACAACATAAATTCAACAAAAAAAAATACAAATCATAAATTAAATGAAAGGTAGAAGAAGAAAAAATATGTATTACATCTGCCCCTTTTTCTCAATTAAATAAATTCCATCAAAAATGATCTTCAGATTACAAATAATAATAATAATAAAGGTTTAACTCCTTAAGCAACAATTCATATAAGTTTGCATATTTCTCTAACAAATTAACCTTTATCATTCTCTTAAATACTCATTGATCTGGCGTTTTTAACGTCATCCTCCAGATTATTCCATAATCTTATATGCTGGATTAAAGTACTCAGTTCCTTCAAACCTGTTTTAAATTTAGGTTTAATAAACATTTCTATCCTCTTGAGATTATATCAACTCTCTCTTTTAACAAAATGTAACTGAATGTTTGAAGGTAACGTGTTTTTATGAGCCCTTTAAAGCAGTATACATGACTGATAAAATACCATAATTAACCAAATCATTCAACTTCAATATTTYATGGTGACTGTAACGTTTTTGGTGATAATTCTTACAGCTCTTTTCTGTAAAATAAAAACAGAATTTGAAATAGTTTTACACGCTTTCAATACAGTAGATCAAGACCTTTATCATTAAATAAGTCCTTTACTTTGTACAATACTGCAGTGGATTTGGCTGTTTTTTGTTAAATGGTTTATGTGAGGTCTCCATGTCAGTTTTTCATCAGTAATAACAACCAGAAACTTCACCTCACTGACTACAGATCTCAACACCATTGACTCTAAATGGAACATTAACAGTTTTCTTTCTGTTACTAAATATCATATAATTCATCTAAATTTAATGATAATTTATTAAGTTTAAACCAGGTTTGTATTTTAGCTAATTCTGTTTGCATCATTTCCAACATCCGTTCTAAATTTTTACCCAAACAAAAGAATGTGGCATCATCTGCAAATAAAACACATTTAAACAACCCTGACACATTTACCAAGTCGTTCACATCTAACATAAATAACTTTGGTCCGAGTACAGAACCCTGAGGAACTCCACATGTAATACTACTTAATTCAGATCTTGTATCATTTATTTGTACAAACTGTTTCCRATCCTTTAAATAACTAGATACCCACTGTAGTGCTGGTCCTCTAAGACACTGAGGTCAGTGGTGTCAGGAGCTTTCTCTAAACTAGCACAGTGTTGTTTTTGATCAACAGCTGTTATTTGCTCTACTAAGTCCAAGAGTGCCATTGATGTGGAATTATTTGCTCTAAACCCACACTGACTGCTACTTAGTCATAAAATGAGTCATAAAACCAAACGTTAAAGCCCATCACAATGCTAATTATGATGAAAAAGGGGCGGAGTTAGAGCATTTTTTGATGAAATCTTGACAATGAGTGAGTGATCTGTTAGAACTTTGAGTTTGTGTTGAGGATGACTATCAGCTACTACCACTTTAAGTTTTAGCTCATGATCTGTAAAAACAGCTAAATTATAGCTACTTTGTGTTCCAGTGACAAAGGCTGGTCCATGGAGTTCAGAATGGTCTCTGGTAATTATAGAGGTTCTGTAGAAAACCTAATTTTAATTTGAAATCACTCTGTTTTAGTTATAATCTTACTTCCTGTTTGTCAAACTGTTATATTTTTTTCTTTATTCAGCTAAAGAAAATAAAATAATCTTTGCTGGAAAGAAAAACTGCAGATGTAGCTTCTGCTCGTCTTCCTGTTCCGTTTCTTACTGATGAGTAATTTGGGACACAAACCTAAACTTCCTGCCGTTTCTTCAGCGGCGGCGTCGCTCTGAAGCTCGGAGCAGGTAAACTTTTCTCCCTGATGTTGTGTCTGAGGGGAGCCAGTTTTTTTTCTCTCTTTCCACGGGAGGTCGTCTCTTTCCCAAAGGGTCTGAGAGCGTCCCGCTGAGCAGCTGAAGATGATCTGCATGTAGCCGTCTGTTAGCCTGCGGCGTGGAGGCTTAAAGGATAAACTCAGAAAAAACAAACAGGAAGAAACAAACTCACAGCTGAACAAAACAGGAGGGGTCTGCGGTTCTTTTAGCTATGTGCTGCGTCGAGCTTTTACATGTCACTCTGAGACGTTTAGCTTTTAGCTAATCTGAAGCTAATTTTAGCTCTCATTATGCTACTTTTGAGTAGCTTTTTTTGCTTTTAGCTAATCTTGTGCTATCTTAGGCCTGTAGCTATTGCTTTTCTCTTTTTGGTATTTAGCTACCCTGAAGCTAATTTTAGCTCATCTTATGCTACTATTAAGTAGCATTTTGTTACTTTTAACCAACATTTGCTGCTTTTAACTAGCTTTTTGCTACATTTAGCTTTTAGCTACCCTTGTGCTACTTTAAGCTTTTATGTATCCCTCTGCCTCTTTTGGATTTTAGCTACACTTGAGCTACTTTTAGCTCACATTTGGCTACTAAAAAGTAGCCTTTTGCTGCTTTTAACTATAGCTTTTTCTGCTTTTAGCTAATCTTGTAGCAAAAAGTAGTAAATGCAAGTATCCTTTAAGTAAACTAATTTCAAACTTGAAAAAAAAAAGAGTATACCTCCAATTTACTTTTTAAGTACTTGTATCTGAGATATACTTAATCAAGTTTATCTTACACTATATTTGACTTGTACTAAAAGTATACTAAAAGTTTAAGCATACTTAGTCTATACTAATGTTTCAACTTTTGGCCAAGATAAACTTTAGTAGTACACTGAAAGTATATTTTCACACAGCCTGGTTTATTTGTAGTAGATTTCAAGATTTAACCAACAGTATACTTAGAAGATTACTTTCAGTGTACTTCCAAGTATACTTTCATAAACTTATTGTGGGCCAATTTAGTCCTAGAAGTATATTTATTAGTTAACTGCTAGCATACTTATAACAGTGTACATGGTAAGTAAAAGTACACTTACGGAAATACACTTTTATATACTTAAGTATACTTTTTTTAGTAGGTTTATAAACTTAAAAAGATATTATAAAATTATACTTTTTATAAACTAAAAAAAAGTCCCAATTTAGTACGAACAAGCATTAAATCAGTATACTTTCTAGTACACTACAAGTACATATACCTAGTATACTTGATATACTTAAACATATACTCAAGTATACTTATTAAAATAAACATCAAATATACTACTTTTTGCTGAGGCTACTTTAGGCCTTTAGGTATTGCTTTTCTCTTTTTGGTTTTTAGCTACCCTGAAGCTAATTTTAGCTCACCTTATGCTACTGTTAAGTAGCATTTTGTTACTTTTAACTAACATTTTTTGCATTTAACTAACTTTTGCTGCTTTTAGCTTTTGCCTACCCTTGTGCTACTTTAAGCTTTTAGGTATCTCTCTGCCTCTTTTGGATTTTAGCCACACTTGAGCTACTTTTAGCTCACGTTTTGCTACTATTAGGTAGCCTTTTGTTACTTTTAGGTAAACTTGTACTCCTTTCAGATAGCTTTTTACTGCTTTTAGCTACTCTTAAGCTACTTTAGGCCTTTAAATATTACTCTTTTCTTTTTATTTACCCTGAAGCTAATTTTAGTTCACGTTTCTCTATCATTAATTATAAGTTTTAGTTCAGCTTTTAGTCCTTTCATATAGATTTTTGATGCTTTTAGCTTCAAGATAGCCTTCTGTTACTTTTAGCCTTCAGCTAACATTTTGATACTTTCTGCTAGTATATTTATTGTCTTTGTTAATGACTTCAGGATCCAGAGACTAAAATCAAAAACAGGTTTGTAAGTTTAACAGTCAGATGGATTAGCTGTAGAACCGAGCCTCAGGTTCTGTTCAGCTGTTTGGACCAGAACCGGACCGAGCCTCAGGTTCTGTTCAGCTGTTTGGATCAGAACCGGCTGCTGAAAGTCTTGAGTGAGAACTAAAAACGCAGCAGGTGTTTGTGTTTCTGTACATGTGGGACAGAAAACTAAAGGAGACGTTTTGTTCATTATTCTAACGTCCTCCTAATGACTGCATGGTTAATGCATCACCATCTGGCACACACACACACACACACACACACACACACACAC
>NW_013952661.1:541033-545048 GCF_001266775.1 Austrofundulus limnaeus
ACACACACACACACACACACACACACACACACACACACACACACACACACACACACTGCTGTGAGAATGCTGCCATTCAGTGTAACGACAACACACCGCTTGTTGTAACGAGGCTCCAGTTTGTTGTTTGACACAGAACCCGGAGCAAGGCATGCTGGGTAAACGGGCTCGTTGGCAGTAATTGGCTTCTGGTTGTCGTGGAAACGACTCGACGAGCGTCTCACCTCGAACGCCGGCCAAATAAAAAGTGAAAGCCCTCGTGGCTCGGAGGAGGGTGGGCGTGATGCGGGGTTGCCAGATAAGAGCGAAGGAAGCCGCGGCGTGTTGCCAGGTCGTCGGTGAAACTGCTTCCTGTAAAGTGGGAGTCGAGTTGGCGGGGTTTGTGTAACAACACACACACGCACACACGCGCGCACGCCCAGCTCAGGCGGCAGCACTTCAGCCAAATTGGCCCCTCGGTACCCACAGTGCATCTGGAGCTGGCAGCAGTGCGTGAGTGATTAAACCTTATGATGCCTCGGTGCAACACGCAGCTGCCCCGCTCTGACCCCTGCTCCACATTTCCACGGCAACCCGCAGGTCCAGGGGCTGAGGAACAGCGACTCGTCATTACGGAGTGAAGGAATGCGTGTGGCCCGCCGCCGTTCATCCCGAACTTTCACACTCAGCAGGGGCATTCTGATGTTATCAGTCCATGAAATGGACGTTATTAGGCGTTATCAGTCCCATACAATGGCTTCAGAGGGTCCCTACTGTGCCTTCTAGCCTTCAGGCTGTCCCGACAGTGCCCCCTAGTGGGTTAATATATCAATGAATGTGTAAATAACCAAAACATATTGTAATAAATTCTTTGTGCCCGTGTCGGTCTCAAGCCCTGGTCTCCTGCTCTCTGGTCCGATACTCTACCCATTGACCTACTGGAAGGCCACAACTGTTGGAGGGCGGGGTCTTTAGTGCTAACCATGTCATTTGCTCAAAGGTTAATCTTAGTGCCTTTAAGCCTCATATTAACCAGTATTTTTATGCCTCATATTAACCAGCTGACAATCAGAAACCATTCTATGGGACGGGGAACCTGCTAACCTGCACAGGTGGGACATTCTGAAGCCATTCTATGGGACTGATAACGCCTAATAACGTCCTTTTCATGGATGATAACATCCGAAGCGGGTGCACTCAGCTGTAAACCTGACACGACCAGGACCATCCAAGGAAACCAGTTTTGGCAGCTTTTCCAGGACCTCGGAGCTGTTCTAAAGGGCCATCTCTGGCCCGCAGACCATCTGTTGAACACACCCGCTTTTAACCCTGGACAGCATTTCAAACTGCATGATGGAGCGCTGCACAGACTGAAGCTGACACCTGATTTTACCGTCTGTATGTTGAGCAGATGAAAGCTGTGTTTGAAGTAAAGTAACGTTGTTCCAGTTGCTGCTGCAGCGCAGCATCCATCACTTTACTCAGATTTAAAATAAAGCACATCGCAGCGAGGTCGCGCTGCACACGACCCAGGAACGGTGTTTTTATGACGCAGCCGAAGGAGAAAGAAACAGAAAGACATTAACATTCAGGGCCTTTCCTCAGAGGTGGATTTACAGTTATTCATCTAAAAACACACATTTTCCTTCCTTCTTCCTCCAGGCGCTCAAAGTCACGTTGCCTTTTTGCTTAACCTCCATTAGAAACCCTGAGCGTGCACGGGAACACACTCGGTGCAACGTGCACGCGGCCGGCAGCTCTGACAGCGTGGGCTGTTTTCTACAGGTTCCATGTCTCTGCAAAGATGATGGATGGAGGAGATAAAACACGTCTCTACAAGTCGTTTAAACAACACGGACCCACGAGTCGAGCTGCTTTTAATTGTCAAAGTTCTGCTGGTTTCTGAGACCAGGACTTTTAATGGACCAGGCGGTCCCCCTGGAGACCAGGAACTGTTTTTGTTTTAGTTCTCCTTGAACCAGAGGCTCAGTAATATCTGACAAATCAACTGGAACGAGTTGAACATAAAGAAACTGAAGAACACAGAGGAAATGGTACAAATAAAATCTGACTTCAGCTGATAAATCAACCTGGATCCATCCCTGCTCCTAAATAAAATACTGTGTACTCTATGGTGTCATGTCACTGCAACATACATTGTATCATATTGTTGTATCATATTGTTGTATCCTATTGTATCATATTGCATCGGATCATTGTATCATACAGTACCATTATATTGTATCGTATCGTATCGAATCATCGTATCGTATTGAATCAGTGTATCGCATCTTATCATTTCATCGTATCGAATTACTTCATCGTACCAAATTATTTCATCGTATCAAATCATTTCATCGTATCGAATTACTTCATTGTATCGAATTACTTCATCGTATCAAATTATTTCATCATATCAAATCATTTCATCGTATCGAATTACTTCATCGTATCGAATTACTTCATCGTATCAAATCATTTCATCGTATCGAATCTTTGCATCGTATCAAATCATTTCATTGGTGTATCGCATCTTATCATTTCATCGTATCGAATTATTTCATCATATCGAATCATTTCATCATATCGAATTACTTCATCGTATCAAATTATTTCATCGTATCGAATCTTTGCATCGTATCGAATCTTTGCATCGTATCGAATCTTTGCATTGTATCGAATCATTTCATCGTATCGAATTACTTCATCGTATTGAATTACTTCATTGTATCGAATCATTTCATCGTATCGAATCATTTCTTCGTATTGAATCATTTCATCATATCGAATCATTTCATCATATCGAATCATTTCATCGTATCGAATCATTTCATCGTATCGAATCATTTCATCGTATCGAATCATTTCACCGTATCGAATCATTTCATCGTATCGAATCATTTCACCGTATCGAATCATTTCATTGTATCGAATCATTTCATCGTATCGAATCATTTCATCGTATTGAATCATTTTATCGTATCGAATCATTTCATCGTATCGAATTACTTCATCGTATCGAATCATTTCATCGTATCGAATTACTTCATCGTATCAAATCATTTCATCGTATCGAATCATTTCATCGTATCGAATCTTTGCATCGTATCGAATCTTTGCATCGTATCAAATCATTTCATCATATTGAATCTTTGCATCGTATCGAATTACTTCATCGTATCAAATCATTTCATCGTATCGAATCATTTCATCGTATCGAATCTTTGCATCGTATTGAATCTTTGCATCGTATCGAATCATTTCATCGTATCGAATCATTTCATCGTATCGAATCATTTCATCGTATCAAATCTTTGCATCGTTTCGAATCATTTCATCGTATCGAATCATTTCATCGTATCGAATCATTTCATCGTATCGAATCATTTCATCGTATCGAATCATTTCATCGTATTGAATCATTTCATCATATTGAATCTTTGCATCGTATCAAATCATTTCATCATATTGAATCTTTGCATCATATTGAAGGAAAATGTATTCTGTTTAACACATGTTTTAATCCACTACACATTCTTATTTTTATTTAGAGATCTAAGCCATTCTTGATCATCTAATTGCATCATTACCGATCATTATGTGCTGTGATTAAACTGTGATTAATTGATGTGCACTCTGGTTTGAATAATTTGTGTCACGGGTCATCTTTAAACAGAATGTACTTTTAAATGACAACATTAGTGAACATGTTTTATCACCAAAACAACATTTAAGTCTTTTCTCATAAAGGGGGTCAAACCACTCGAAAGGGAGGGTCCTCCCAACAGTTTTACTCCTGAAAGACAGACTAAACCTGGAAGA
Source organism: Austrofundulus limnaeus (assembly GCF_001266775.1). NCBI lineage: Eukaryota > Metazoa > Chordata > Actinopteri > Cyprinodontiformes > Rivulidae > Austrofundulus > Austrofundulus limnaeus. The sequence goes on from NW_013952661.1 coordinate 544,835, forward strand.
TCTTGATCTATTACCAAAATAAAGGTTTGTATTTTTAGTTCAGCTGAAGGTATTTGGGCAGCTGTATTCTTCACAAATAACTGTTCAAGAACCAGTTCTGTTAGCAAAATATCTCCTGAAGTGATGGATGTCTTTTAACGAAACTACAACTCATTAGTCAAATTAAAGATGGCTGCCACAGCAAACTGACTTCCACAAACATGCCTGTCAGTTC
>NW_013952661.1:545058-547652 GCF_001266775.1 Austrofundulus limnaeus
TATCAAATCATTTCATCGTATCGAATTACTTCATCGTATCGAATTACTTCATCGTATCAAATCATTTCATCGTATCGAATCTTTGCATCGTATCAAATCATTTCATTGGTGTATCGCATCTTATCATTTCATCGTATCGAATTATTTCATCATATCGAATCATTTCATCATATCGAATTACTTCATCGTATCAAATTATTTCATCGTATCGAATCTTTGCATCGTATCGAATCTTTGCATCGTATCGAATCTTTGCATTGTATCGAATCATTTCATCGTATCGAATTACTTCATCGTATTGAATTACTTCATTGTATCGAATCATTTCATCGTATCGAATCATTTCTTCGTATTGAATCATTTCATCATATCGAATCATTTCATCATATCGAATCATTTCATCGTATCGAATCATTTCATCGTATCGAATCATTTCATCGTATTGAATCATTTCATCATATTGAATCTTTGCATCGTATCAAATCATTTCATCATATTGAATCTTTGCATCATATTGAAGGAAAATGTATTCTGTTTAACACATGTTTTAATCCACTACACATTCTTATTTTTATTTAGAGATCTAAGCCATTCTTGATCATCTAATTGCATCATTACCGATCATTATGTGCTGTGATTAAACTGTGATTAATTGATGTGCACTCTGGTTTGAATAATTTGTGTCACGGGTCATCTTTAAACAGAATGTACTTTTAAATGACAACATTAGTGAACATGTTTTATCACCAAAACAACATTTAAGTCTTTTCTCATAAAGGGGGTCAAACCACTCGAAAGGGAGGGTCCTCCCAACAGTTTTACTCCTGAAAGACAGACTAAACCTGGAAGATCTTGATCTATTACCAAAATAAAGGTTTGTATTTTTAGTTCAGCTGAAGGTATTTGGGCAGCTGTATTCTTCACAAATAACTGTTCAAGAACCAGTTCTGTTAGCAAAATATCTCCTGAAGTGATGGATGTCTTTTAACGAAACTACAACTCATTAGTCAAATTAAAGATGGCTGCCACAGCAAACTGACTTCCACAAACATGCCTGTCAGTTCTGCAGATGTTGAGCTGATTCTCGGGGTGGTAGTAGCTGAGAGTCACTCAGAACTTCCTCTCTGAGACACACAACAAACACACACACCAACAGACACACAAACGGCTCAAATCTGGAGCCTAAACACTGAAGTTAGTTTGTTAGCTCAGTGAGAGCTCCTGATCAGATCAGCTTACCTGTAATGTGGAGGAGAAAAGCTCAATAACTCCTACGTGTGTGTGTGTGTGTGTGTGTGTGTGTGTGTGTGTGTGTGTGTGTGTGTGTGTGTGTGTGTGCGCGCGCGCACGTGTGTTTTATGCTAATAATCCCATGGAGGGTAGAGGCAATCAAAAACCTCTCAGTTTTAATCAGCTTCACACCAAGCTACATGCACACACACACACACGGACGCACGCACGCCCACACACACACACACACACACACACACACACACCAGCACCACAGGCTCTAAACCAGTTTGACATCTCCAGTCTGGCGGCTCACACACACAGATTAAAGTGGAGCAGCCGCTGAAGGCTGGAGTGATCGCAGGACTCACAGGTGAATTTACAGTAAACTCAGAACCGGGCCGACAGATCCGGATCCAACAGAACCAACCGGACAGATGTCACTGCCTGCCTCTTGTTCTGCTTTGAGGAGGAAGGTAAAATATAAAAAAATAACACAAACTAACCTCCAACTTTACCAGTGACCTCAGAGACTAATCTAATTCAAGATGGCCGCCTCAGCTAATCAACCTGAGCTTCACAAACATGGTGTCCTCACTAACACGGGTCTTCCTCTGGTTCTAGTTCTGGTTCTGTTAGAAGTCTGGGTCCAGTTAAATGGACCCTCAGTCCCGAAGGTTCATAAAGTTTCTGTTTATCTCAGAGTGGTCCTCTGAAATGATTCACCCTCAGCGAGACATAAAAGCATCACCTGTTGGAAAGTTATGGACCAGAAGGACAGACTGGACCAAGGTCAGCTGTGGGACCGGACCAAGACCGGACCGGACCAACAGGACAGGACCAGAAACTGATAACCACTCTGTGATTTACTGAAAGCTGTGAAGAAAAGAAGAGTTTCCTGCAGCCAACATGACTTCTGCTGAGTCAGCATTCACATCGTTTCCCTGATTGGAGTTTCCTCTGTGCAGCTTCTGGACTTCAGCTGTTCAAACAGCTAAAGTTCGGCTCATACAGCAGACAGCTGCTGCGACGAGATGTCAATATAAATATTTTACTCAGAAATCCATTCAAATACTTTAAAATAATTCCTTTATTTTTCTGTTGAAAGCATCAGCTGCTGGTTCTGTTTTCACTTCTTTTAGCTTCTGTTTACCAGCTTTTAGCTTCTGATTTTAGCTTCTGTTTACCTGCTTTTAGCTTCTGCTTTTAGCTTCTGTTAACCTGCTTTTAGCTTCTGTTTAACTACTTTTAGCTTCTGCTTTTAGCTTCTGTTTACCTTTTAGCTTCTGCTTTTAGCTTCTGTTTACCTCTTTTAGCTTGTGTTTACCGCTTTTAGCTTGTGTTTACCGCTTTTAGCTTGTGTT
>NW_013952661.1:553328-558684 GCF_001266775.1 Austrofundulus limnaeus
ACCAGTTTCTCTTTACTGCAGCTGAGAGGAAAACCCAGATCCTAACGTTGGTCCAGTTTCTCTTTACTGCAGCTGAGAGGAAAACCTGGTTCTTCATGTAGGACCAGTTTCTCTTTACTGCAGCTGAGAGGAAAACCTGGTTCTTCATGTAGGACCAGTTTCTCTTTACTGCAGCTGAGAGGAAAACCTGGTTCCTCATGTAGGACAGGTTTCTCTTTACTGCAGCTGAGAGGGAAACCTGGATCCTCATGTAGGACAGGTTTCTCTTTACTGCTGCTGAGAGGAAAACCTGGTTCCTCCTTTAGGACAGGTTTCTCTTTACTGCAGCTGAGAGGAAAACCTGGTTCTTCATGTAGGACAGGTTTCTCTTTACTGCAGCTGAGAGGGAAACCTGGTTCCTCATGAAGTACGTTTCTTTTTACTTCCACATCCTGACTTTAAAATATGATCCACAGATTTTAGAGTAACTAGAGCAAAACATAATACAGCCAAGTGTGTACTGGGTTCATACAAAGTACTTAACCTGGCACTTAATTGGTTTGCACAGAGTACTTGTTTTAAACCTATGTACCTGATAATGTTAATTTACCTGGTATGTGTCAGGGTCTTAATGAGGTTTGTACTTACTGCAATACTTCATATTCAGTCTTGTCCCTTAGGTTTGAATCTGGTACTTTATGAGGTACTTACCAGGTACTTAACATGCTATGTTACATGTATGTATTGGATAAACACTGGGTACTTAATAAATATGTACATACCCAATAAATGATGACTTTTTTACCTGGTACAAATTGGGCTCGTAACGAGGTACGGAACTGATAAACAAGGTAACAAGTCATATCATAATACAGTCTTGTCACCAGAGGTAAAAACCTGGTAGTTTATGGGGTACTTACCAGATACTTAGTGGATACATACGTACCCAATAAATACTGGATTCTTTACCTGGTAGGCATCAGGTTCTTAATGAGGTATGTACCTTGTAAGTTCAAGATAACAAGTTATTTCATAGTACAAGCTGGTACCTGTAGGTAAAACCCTGGTACTTTACATCAACACCTAACAGGTACTTACTGAATACATATACAGTACGTATCCGTTACACATTGGCCATTTCACCTGGTACATATTGGGCTCTTAACAGGGTACCTACCCAGTAGATTCAGCCTAATAATTCACTTTATAATACAGTCTGGTCTTTGTGGGCATTTAACTTGGTACTTTGAGGGGAACTTACCAGGTAATTAACCTGTTAGGTAGCAGGTACATAATGGGTATGCTCCAGGTACTTATTGCATACAAACATATCTGATACATAGTATACCGGGTATGAATCAGGCTCTTAACAGGGTATATACCCAGTAAGTTAGAGAAGTCACTTCATAATATTGTCTGGTCTTTGTAGGTACTTAACCTGGTACTTACCAGGTATGTATTGGGTATGCACTAGGTGCTTATTGGATATATGAATCTTTGAACCACCTCAGTAGGAAGAGGGAAGATCCCTGCTGTCATAACATTTCATTGTAATAGTAGCAGTYGCAGCTAGCTGTAACACTTCCTTAAGGAATAGTCTAATAATTCTGCCAGTATAATCCCGTAAATAAAATATACAGGAAGTGATCACTGGATGAACAACTAAATGACTTTTGGAGTTGATTTAAGATGGCTGCCACAGCTAAACAACTTTAGTTACACAAAAATGGCTATAATTTAGCTGATTTTGCAGATATTGAGCTGAAGTTTGGCATGATAGTAGCTGAGAGCCATCCAGAGCTCGGGCTGTGAGTTCTAACAGATCCAACATCTCAGGGTGTCAGGAGTGCAGAAGGTTTCTGCAGATCTCCCCCCTCCTGTTTGCTGTAAATCAAAAAGATAGAACTCGTTTTTTACTTCCTGTCTTTCTCTTAAAGTTCAGTTTATCGGCTCCGGTGTCAGAAATGTTTGATCCGTTTGGCTTTACGGGCGGAGTTAAATGTTTGTAAGCAACAATTAATGCGTTTTCTTACTGTCCTGAAGATTCAGAGGAGACTGCGGCTGGAAATCGATAAAGGTCTGGCAGAGTTTTAATGTGCCGTCAGACTCAGAATAAGGTCACAGTTTGCAGCTCTGACACCTCATTTGAATGAATAGAAAAAGAAAAAGAGTTTTATGACCCCAGAGGAATATCAGCAGAGAGGTGCTGGACTGAGCCCGGGTCAGGACTCTGTCCAAACCAGTCAAGTAAATCTTCACTAAACTGAGGAGGAGCTGCAGTGAATAATAAGCCGACAGCTTCAAGCAGCCGAAGATCAGACTCCCTCTTGTTAGGAGGAGAAGATGTTTTTTTTTTTTATCCCTGGGTTTGGATGACATGTTTGCACTCGGTGAGACGTGGGCGTTATTCTGCACACAGAAAGCAATAATTCTTCCTGCTTCAGAGTCAAACATTCAGCTCGTCTACAGCTAAGAAGCTAAAACAGCCGACGGAGCCGACTCAGAGAAACCGTACAGATACGGAAAACACGACTTTTTATTTATTCACATTAAAACGTCTAGATTTATTTAAACAATGTGAACACAAAACCTTTTCCATCGGCTGGTCGGAGCTCGTAAACATCAGCTAAAAGAAGCGGAACAGCTGTTAGAAGCTAATTGCAGCAAAAAAAAGGCCATTAAAAGCTAAACGCAACAAAATGACAGCTGAAAGCTAAGCTCAGAGACATGGCAGCTAAGACCTGAACACATCAGAACGGCAGCTCAAAGCTAATTATAGCAGAAAGGCAATGAAAAGCTAAATGCAGTCGCACAGTAGCTAAAAGCTAATCGTAGCAGAATGGCAGCTAAATGCTAAATGCAGCTGAACAGCAGCTAAATACTAGACACAGCAGAAATACATTTAACAGCTAAAGGGAACATAATGATCGTTTTGATCAGACATTGTAAAAATGTTTTCAGCTGATCTGTTAGCACCTGTAGCTTGTGTTGTGTAAGACTCTCAGCTGCCACACCAAAGTTTAGCTTTTTATTCTCTGACATTTATTAATTTTTGTGTTTGCTAGTGTCAGCTAGCTGTTGCTGTTAGCTGTAGCTGTTATCTGTAGCTATTAGCTGTAGCTATTAGCTGTAGTTCTTAGCCATGGCTGTTAACTATAGCTGTTAGCTGTAGCTGCTAGTTGTAGCTATTAGTTGTAGCTGTTAGCCATGCCTGATAGCTGTAGCTGTTAGTTGTAGCTGTTAGCCGTGGCTGTTAGCTGTAGCTGTTAGTTGTAGCTGTTAGTTGTAGCTGTTAGCCATGGCTGTTAGTTGTAGCTGTTAGTTGTAGCTGTTAGCCATGGCTGTTAGTTGTAGCTGTTAGTTGTAGCTGTTAGCCATGGCTGATAGCTGTAGCTGTTAGCTGTAGCTGTTAGCCATGGCTGTTAGCTGTAGCTGTTAGTTGTAGCTGTTAGCCATAGCTGTTAGCTGTAGCTGTTAGCCATGGCTGTTAGCTGTAGCTGTTAACTGTAGCTGTTAGCTGTAGCTGTTAGCCATGGCCGTTAGCTGTAGCTGTTAGTTGTAGCTGTTTTCTGTGGCTATCTGTAGCTGTTAGCTGTAGCTGTTAGCCATGGCTGTTAGCTGTAGCTGTTAGCTGTAGCTGTTAGCCATGGCTGTTAGCTGTAGCTGTTAACTGTAGCTGTTATCTGTGGCTATCTGTAGCTGTTAGTTGTAGCTGTTAGCCATGGCTGATAGCTATAGTTGTTAGCTGTAGCTGTTAGCCATGGCTGATAGATGTAGCTATTAGCTGTAGCTGTTAGCCATGGCTGTTAGCTGTAGCTGTTAACTGTAGCTGTTATCTGTGGCTATCTGTAGCTGTTAGCTGTAGCTCTTAGCTGTAGTTGTTAGCTGTAGCTTTTAGCTGTAGCTGTTAGCTGTAGCTGTTAGCCATGGCTGTTTGTAGCTGTAGCTGTTAGCCGTGGCTGTTAGCTGTAGCTGTTAGTTGTAGCTTTTAGCTGTAGCTATTAGCTGTTAGCTGTAGCTGTTAGCTGTGGCTGTTAGCTGTAGCTTTTAGCTGTAGCTGTTAGCTGTTAGCTGTAGTTGACTCTAAAGGTGAATCTGTTGTAAACGTTCATCCAGTGATTCTTTGCATTTCACAGAAGTCTGTTCAGTAGTTGGTGAAATATTTTGCTAACACGTGGACAGATCCTCTCTGGTCTCTCGGCTCTCAGGGGAACAGGCCCTCGCTGTTCTCAGAGTCTCAGAAAATGGAAAGTTTCAGAGCAGCTAAAGGCTGCTGCAGTCAGACAGTGAAATGTTTGGGTTCTGACAAAGTATAATTTGTTTGACAGACAGTGTTTCTTTCAGCTTGGACAGGTAGGCTGACCGCCGGAGCGTCTGACAGGTAAAAATGTCCAGCTTTTATTATTTTATTTGATGTTTTTTTACGTTGTGACTGTAAGGAGGCGCCTGGTGCTGCAGGCGAACACGCCTGAGCGCTCCGCCGTCCCATGATAGATGGGCGGCAACACGCCAATCAGTGTAAAATTACCAGCTGCTGCCGGTGGTCAGTGACACGTTGGACGGCTCGTGTCGTCGGCCAATCAAACAGCTGGCGGGGGTGAATGTTGATGAGCCGTCGCCGTGGTAACAAGGGAGGAACACCTGCAAGTTTCACAGCTGGCCAGGTATGAAAGACTCGCACAAAAAGACAGAAACGCTGGCAAAACACGGAGGAAAATACTCGAACAGGGGCAGTTCTGCTGCCGAAACTAAAACTAAAATATCACCAGTTCCAGGTGAGGTTCACGAACCCAGGAGTCCAGACTGACCCAGGTGCTCCAGGAGAAATAAAACTTTATTTAATTAACAAAACCAAACAACAAAAAACCACGTGTAAAATAACAAATAAAATTCCACTAACATTTTATTGTTTTTTAGCTCAATGTTCTTACATTTTACAATTTTTTAACAAAATGTTACATTTAAATGTTACGTCTAAATATTAAGTCTTAAATTTAAATATTTAAGTTTACACTTAAGTATTTTGTAATGGAACTCATCCTTTGGCATGGCTCTGCTCATTATGATGTCATCATCCTGTTAGAAAAGCACATGCTCATGCTGCTAACATTGCTAATGCTGCTAACGTTGCTCACACTGCTAACATTGCTAATGCTGCTAACATTGCTCACACTGCTAACATTGCTCACACTGCTAACATTGCTAATGCTGCTAACATTGCTCACACTGCTAACATTGCTCACACTGCTAACATTGCTCACACTGCTAACATTGCTCACACTGCTAACATAAATCTGGTGATCCAACAGAAGTTTCAAACTTTCGGCCAATTTCTGTTCTTCCTATTTTTTCTAAGTTACTTGAAAAAACATTATTT